>NW_027671844.1:0-84000 GCF_964165515.1 Mesoplodon bidens
TGGGCCTGCCGGGCTCTGAGGGCCCTGCCCTCGGCACCCTGCTCCCCTGCCCTTTGTTCAGTCACAGCAGAGATGGCCACACCCACTCCCTCATTGTGGGCAGTGTTCCAACCTCCCTCTGCCCCGCCACCTCTCCGCAGCTTACCATGGACAACAGATGCTGCATTCTGAGGCCAGGGTATTCCGAGAATGCCAAGGGCAGACATAATGACCTTAATTGATTTCCTCTTGTGTCAGTTTTGGTAAACTTTAGGAGCTAGGAAATGGTCCACTTTACAGAAATGTTCAAATTTACTGGCATTTCATATATTCTCTGCTATAACATTGTCCTGATTCTTTCTATATATTCTTTAATTCTGTTTTTGTTTTCCTTAATCAAAGTGTGTCTTTTAAATCTGTTCAAACCGTATTCTTTGGAATTACTAAATCACCTCAATTTTATACGTTTTCTGTTGTACTAAATTCTGCCCATATCTTTATTTATCTTTTTTCTATGTTCTCAGGGTTTATTGTTTTGATCTTCTGATGTCATTTAAAACACTTGGTTATTCATTTTAATGAATCTTTTTACTTATCAAGATTTGAACTTTTGAAGATTCCAGCTTACTTGTACGTTTCACAGGATCAGGTCCTCTACATTGTTGATGGTCTAAGGATTATTTCACCCTATAGCAAAGTATATATTGACATATTTTCCCTCGACTTTCTGTGATTAACTACATCTCACCTTTCTTTGCAGACAAGCCATTTGAAATACCCTTAACTTATTTCACAGCCAATAAGTCTTTAAACTAATGTGTATTTTTAGAGAAAACTTATTCTATAATTAGGCAGAAAATCTGACCTGCCATAGTTTTCAAAACAGCATAATTTCACTCTTCTCAATGATGAATCTGTTCTATTACACAACCTTTGAGTATTTAGCTTTATCAATGACATGTAATTTAAAAACGTTTTAGAGATCCTACCAGTCTTTGAAAACATCCTTGTTCCTTGTTTCAGTTCCAGTTTTATGTATATTTTCTGCCTTGCACCTGATTATTCTAACATCTGATGGATGGCCTAGGGAATCTAATTCTGGTATTGATTGTTTTTGCTGATTGTCTCCCCTTGTAGCTGATTTCTTCATTATGGTGTAAATTTAGATCATGAGCTCATGTTTAGCTAAACAGCTGACCTTGTAAGTGGCTTAGGTGTGAACGCTCATAAGCTTCAGCAGAATGTTGGCAAAGATTTATTTTTGTCCCTCCAATGAGTTGCCCTCGAGGACCCCGTTTTCTACAAGTGTTGGTCCAATACTCCCTCTAGAGGCAGGGGACTCAGACAGGTCTGTTTTGCGTCCCCCGATCTGGGGCAGGGGCTGTGGGCGGCCTGTGGGCCGGGCAGGAGCCTCTCTGCGTGTGTCCCAGGGACCCATCTGCCAGCGAACTTTGGTCACCGGCAGGAAGCTACGATGCCCAGACCTATGGTTAGCTATGCAGCAAGGTGTACTGCGCGGACAGGTTCCACACACACTTCAAGTACGAGGGCGGCCTGAGTGGAAAGGTGAGAGTTTGGGCAGCTGTGCAGACAAAGAAGGCGCCCTTTGACCTGGGCCTAAATGCTTGTGACACCCCACTGGGCCTCCCGAACTCTGAGGGCCCTGCCCTGGGAACCCTGCTCCCCTGCCCTTTGATCAGTTACAGCAGAGATGGCCACACCCACTCCCTCTGTGAGGGCAGTGTTCCAACCTCCCTCAGCCCCGCCCCCTCTTCGCAGGTTACCATGGACTACAGATGCTGCACTCTGAGGCCAGGGTATTCCGAGAATGCCAAGGGCAGACATAATGACCTTAATTGATTTCCTCTTGTGTCCGTTTTGGTAAACGTTAGGAGCTAGGAAATGGTCCACTTTAGAGAAATGTTCAAATTTACTGGCATTGCATATATTCTCTGCTATAAGTTTGTCTGATTCTTTCTGTATATTCTTGACTTATGTTTTTGTTTTCCTTAATCAAAGTGTGTCTTTTAAATCTTTTCAAATAATATTCTTTGTACTTACTAAATCACCTCAATTTTATACGTTTTCTGTTGTATTAAGTTCTGCTCATATATTTATTTATCTTTCTTCTATGTTCTCAGGGTTTATTGTTTTGATCTTCTGATGTCAATTAAAACACTTGGTTATTCCTTTTAATAAATCTTTTTACTTATAAAGATTTGAACTTTTGAAGATTCCAGCTTACTTGTAAGTTTCTAAGGGCAAGGTCTTCTACATTGTTGCTCGCCTAAGGCTTAGGTCACCCTATAGCAATGTATATATTGACACATTTTCTCCTCGACTTTCTGTGATTCCCTACATCTCACCTTTCTTTGCAGACAAGCCATTTGAAATAACCTTCACTTATTTCACAGCCAATACGTCTTTGAAATAATGTGTATTTTTTAGAGAAATCTTCTTATATAATTAGGCAGAAAATCTGACCTGCCATAGTTTTCAAAACAGCATAATTTCACTCTTCTGAATGATAAATCTGATGTATTACACAACCTTTGAGTATTTAGCTTTATCAATGACATGTACTTTAAAACTATTTTAGAGATCCTACCAGTCTTTGAAAACATCCGTGTTCCTTAGTTCAGTTCCAGTTGTATGTATATTTTCTGCCTTGCACCTGATTATTCCAAAATCTGATGGATGGCCTATGTAATCTAATACTGGTATTGATTGTTTTTGCTGATTGCCTCCACTTGTAGCTGATTTCTTCTTTATTGTGTAAATTTAGATCATGAGCTCATGATTAGATAAACAGCTGACCTTGTAAGTGGCTTAGGTGTCAACACTCGTAAGCTTCAACAGGAAGTCAGCAAAGATTTATTTGTGTCTCTACAATGAGTTACCCGCAAGGACCCCATTTTCTAGAAGTGTTGTTCCAGTACTCCCTCTAGAGGCAGGGTACTCAGACAGGGCTGATTTGCGGCCACTGATGTGGGCCAGGGCCATGGGCGGTCTGTGGCCCAGACAGGAGCCTCTCGGTGTGTATACCAGGTAACCATCTGCTTGCGAACTTCGGTGACCTGGCAGGAAGCTACGATGCGCAGACCTATGGTTAGCTGTGCAGCGAGGTGTACTGCGCAGACAGGTTCCACACACACTTCAAGTAAGGGGTCGGCCTGAGTGGAAAGGTGAGTGTGTTGGCAGCTGTGCAGACAAAGAAGGCGCCCTTTGGCCTGGGCCTAAATGCTTGTGACACCCCACTGGGCCTGCCGGGCTCTGAGGGCCCTGCCCTCGGCACCCTGCTCCCCTGCCCTTTGTTCAGTCACAGCAGAGATGGCCACACCCACTCCCTCATTGTGGGCAGTGTTCCAACCTCCCTCTGCCCCGCCACCTCTCCGCAGCTTACCATGGACAACAGATGCTGCATTCTGAGGCCAGGGTATTCCGAGAATGCCAAGGGCAGACATAATGACCTTAATTGATTTCCTCTTGTGTCAGTTTTGGTAAACTTTAGGAGCTAGGAAATGGTCCACTTTACAGAAATGTTCAAATTTACTGGCATTTCATATATTCTCTGCTATAACATTGTCCTGATTCTTTCTATATATTCTTTAATTCTGTTTTTGTTTTCCTTAATCAAAGTGTGTCTTTTAAATCTGTTCAAACCGTATTCTTTGGAATTACTAAATCACCTCAATTTTATACGTTTTCTGTTGTACTAAATTCTGCCCATATCTTTATTTATCTTTTTTCTATGTTCTCAGGGTTTATTGTTTTGATCTTCTGATGTCATTTAAAACACTTGGTTATTCATTTTAATGCATCTTTTTACTTATCAAGATTTGAACTTTTGAAGATTCCAGCTTACTTGTACGTTTCACAGGATCAGGTCCTCTACATTGTTGATGGTCTAAGGATTATTTCACCCTATAGCAAAGTATATATTGACATATTTTCCCTCGACTTTCTGTGATTAACTACATCTCACCTTTCTTTGCAGACAAGCCATTTGAAATACCCTTAACTTATTTCTCAGCCAATAAGTCTTTAAACTAATGTGTATTTTTAGAGAAAACTTATTACATAATTAGGCAGAAAATCTGACCTGCTATAGTTTTCAAAACAGCATAATTTCACTCTTCTCAATGATGAATCTGTTCTATTACACAACCTTTGAGTATTTAGCTTTATCAATGACATGTAATTTAAAAACGTTTTAGAGATCCTACCAGTCTTTGAAAACATCCTTGTTCCTTGTTTCAGTTCCAGTTTTATGGATATTTTCTGCCTTGCACCTGATTATTCTAACATCTGATGGATGGCCTAGGGAATCTAATTCTGGTATTGATTGTTTTTGCTGATTGTCTCCCCTTGTAGCTGATTTCTTCATTATTGTGTAAATTTAGATCATGAGCTCATGTTTAGCTAAACAGCTGACCTTGTAAGTGGCTTAGGTGTGAACGCTCATAAGCTTCAGCAGAAAGTTGGCAAAGATTTATTTTTGTCCCTCCAATGAGTTGCCCTCGAGGACCCCGTTTTCTACAAGTGTTGGTCCAATACTCCCTCTAGAGGCAGGGGACTCAGACAGGTCTGCTTTGCGTCCCCCGATCTGGGTCAGGGGCTGTGGGCGGCCTGTGGGCCGGGCAGGAGCCTCTCTGCGTGTGTCCCAGGGACCCATCTGCCAGCGAACTTTGGTCACCGGCAGGAAGCTACGATGCCCAGACCTATGGTTAGCTATGCAGCAAGGTGTACTGCGCGGACAGGTTCCACACACATTTCAAGTACGAGGGCGGCCTGAGTGGAAAGGTGAGAGTTTGGGCAGCTGTGCAGACAAAGAAGGCGCCCTTTGACCTGGGCCTAAATGCTTGTGACACCCCACTGGGCCTCCCGAACTCTGAGGGCCCTGCCCTGGGACCCCTGCTCCCCTGCCCTTTGATCAGTTACAGCAGAGATGGCCAGACCCACTCCCTCTGTGAGGGCAGTGTTCCAACCTCCCTCAGCCCCGCCCCCTCTTCGCAGGTTACCATGGACTACAGATGCTGCATTCTGAGGCCAGGGTATTCCGAGAATGCCAAGGGCAGACATAATGACCTTAATTGATTTCCTCTTGTGTCAGTTTTGGTAAACTTTAGGAGCTAGGAAATGGTCCACTTTACAGAAATGTTCAAATTTACTGGCATTTCATATATACTCTGCTATAACATTGTCCTGATTCTTTCTATATATTCTTTAATTCTGTTTTTTTTTCCTTAATCAAGGGTGTCTTTTAAATCTTTTCAAAGAATATTCTTTGGACTTACTAAATCACCTCAAGTTTATACGTTTTCTTTTGTACTAAGTTCTGCTCATATCTTTATCTTTTTTCTATGTTCTCAGGGTTTATTGTTTTGATCTTCTGATGTCATTTAAAACACTTGGTTATTCATTTTAATGAATCTTTTTACTTATCAAGATTTGAACTTTTGAAGATTCCAGCTTACTTGTACGTTTCACAGGATCAGGTCCTCTACATTGTTGATGGTCTAAGGATTATTTCACCCTATAGCAAAGTATATATTGACGTATTTTCCCTCGACTTTCTGTGATTTACTACATCTCACCTTTCTTTGCAGACAAGCCATTTGAAATACCCTTAACTTATTTCACAGCCAATAAGTCTTTAAACTAATGTGTATTTTTAGAGAAAACTTATTCTATAATTAGGCAGAAAATCTGACCTGCCATAGTTTTCAAAACAGCATAATTTCACTCTTCTCAATGATGAATCTGTTCTATTACACAACCTTTGAGTATTTAGCTTTATCAATGACATGTAATTTAAAAACGTTTTAGAGATCCTACCAGTCTTTGAAAACATCCTTGTTCCTTGTTTCAGTTCCAGTTTTATGTATATTTTCTGCCTTGCACCTGATTATTCCAACATCTGATGGATGGCCTAGGGAATCTAATTCTGGTATTGATTGTTTTTGCTGATTGTCTCCCCTTGTAGCTGATTTCTTCATTATTGTGTAAATTTAGATCATGATCTCATGTTTAGCTAAACAGCTGACCTTGTAAGTGGCTTAGGTGTGAACGCTCATAAGCTTCAGCAGAATGTTGGCAAAGATTTATTTTTGTCCCTCCAATGAGTTGCCCTCGAGGACCCCGTTTTCTACAAGTGTTGGTCCAATACTCCCTCTAGAGGCAGGGGACTCAGACAGGTCTGCTTTGCGTCCCCCGATCTGGGGCAGGGGCTGTGGGCGGCCTGTGGGCCGGGCAGGAGCCTCTCTGCGTGTGTCCCAGGGACCCATCTGCCAGCGAACTTTGGTCACCGGCAGGAAGCTACGATGCCCAGACCTATGGTTAGCTATGCAGCAATGTGTACTGCGCGGACAGGTTCCACACACACTTCAAGTACGAGGGCGGCCTGAGTGGAAAGGTGAGAGTTTGGGCAGCTGTGCAGACAAAGAAGGCGCCCTTTGACCTGGGCCTAAATGCTTGTGACACCCCACTGGGCCTCCCGAACTCTGAGGGCCCTGCCCTGGGAACCCTGCTCCCCTGCCCTTTGATCAGTTACAGCAGAGATGGCCACACCCACTCCCTCTGTGAGGGCAGTGTTCCAACCTCCCTCAGCCCCGCCCCCTCTTCGCAGGTTACCATGGACTACAGATGCTGCACTCTGAGGCCAGGGTATTCCGAGAATGCCAAGGGCAGACATAATGACCTTAATTGATTTCCTCTTGTGTCCGTTTTGGTAAACTTTAGGAGCTAGGAAATGGTCCACTTTAGAGAAATGTTCAAATTTCCTGGCATTTCATATATTCTCTGCTATAACATTGTCCTGATTCTTTCTATATATTCTTTAATTCTGTTTTTGTTTTCCTTAATCAAAGTGTGTCTTTTAAATCTGTTCAAACTGTATTCTTCGCACTTACTAAATCACCTCAATTTTACACGTTTTCTGTTGTATTAAGTTCTGCCCATATTTAATTTATCTTTTTTCTATGTTATCAGGGTTTATTGTTTTGATCTGATGTCATTTAAAACACTTGGTTACTCATTTTAGTGAATCTTTTTACTTATAAAGATTTGAACTTTTGAAGATTCCATCTTACTTGTACGTTTCACAGGATCAGGTCCTCTACATTGTTGATGGTCTAAGGCTTATTTCACCCTATAGCAAAGTATATATTGACATATTTTCCCCTCGACTTTCTGTGATTCCCTACATCTCACCTTTCTTTGCAGACAAGCCATTTGAAATACCCTTAACTTATTTCACAGCCAATAAGAGTTTAAAATAATGTGTATGTTTTAGAGAAATCTTCTTCTATAATTAGGCAGAAAATCTGACCTGCCATAGTTTTCAAAACAGCATAAATTCACTCTTCTCAATGATGAATCTGTTCTATTACACAACCTTTGAGTATTTAGCTTTATCAATGACATGTAATTTAAAAACATTTTAGAGATCCTACCAGTCTTTGAAAACATCCTTGTTCCTTGTTTCAGTTCCAGTTTTATGTATATTTTCTGCCTTGCACCTGATTATTCCAACATCTGATGGATGGCCTATATAATCTAATACTGGTATTGATTGTTTTTGCTGATTGTCTCCCCTTGTAGCTGATTTCTTCTTTATTGTGTAAATTTAGATCATGAGCTCATGATTAGATAAGCAGCTGACCTTGTAAGTGGCTTAGGTGTCAACACTCGTAAGCTCCAACAGAGAGTCAGCAAAGATTTATTTGTGTCTCTACAATGAGTTACCCGCAAGGACCCCATTTTCTAGAAGTGTTGTTCCAGTACTCCCTCTAGAGGCAGGGTACTCAGACAGGGCTGATTTGCGGCCACTGATGTGGGCCAGGGCCATGGGCGGTCTGTGGCCCAGACAGGAGCCTCTCGGTGTGTATACCAGGTAACCATCTGCTTGCGAACTTCGGTGACCTGGCAGGAAGCTACGATGCGCAGACCTATGGTTAGCTGTGCAGCGAGGTGTACTGCGCAGACAGGTTCCACACACACTTCAAGTAAGGGGTCGGCCTGAGTGGAAAGGTGAGAGTGTTGGCAGCTGTGCAGACAAAGAAGGCGCCCTTTGGCCTGGGCCTAAATGCTTGTGACACCCCACTGGGCCTGCCGGGCTCTGAGGGCCCTGCCCTCGGCACCCTGCTCCCCTGCCCTTTGTTCAGTCACAGCAGAGATGGCCACACCCACTCCCTCATTGTGGGCAGTGTTCCAACCTCCCTCTGCCCCGCCACCTCTCCGCAGCTTACCATGGACAACAGATGCTGCATTCTGAGGCCAGGGTATTCCGAGAATGCCAAGGGCAGACATAATGACCTTAATTGATTTCCTCTTGTGTCAGTTTTGGTAAACTTTAGGAGCTAGGAAATGGTCCACTTTACAGAAATGTTCAAATTTACTGGCATTTCATATATTCTCTGCTATAACATTGTCCTGATTCTTTCTATATATTCTTTAATTCTGTTTTTGTTTTCCTTAATCAAAGTGTGTCTTTTAAATCTGTTCAAACCGTATTCTTTGGAATTACTAAATCACCTCAATTTTATACGTTTTCTGTTGTACTAAATTCTGCCCATATCTTTATTTATCTTTTTTCTATGTTCTCAGGGTTTATTGTTTTGATCTTCTGATGTCATTTAAAACACTTGGTTATTCATTTTAATGAATCTTTTTACTTATCAAGATTTGAACTTTTGAAGATTCCAGCTTACTTGTACGTTTCACAGGATCAGGTCCTCTACATTGTTGATGGTCTAAGGATTATTTCACCCTATAGCAAAGTATATATTGACATATTTTCCCTCGACTTTCTGTGATTAACTACATCTCACCTTTCTTTGCAGACAAGCCATTTGAAATACCCTTAACTTATTTCACAGCCAATAAGTCTTTAAACTAATGTGTATTTTTAGAGAAAACTTATTCTATAATTAGGCAGAAAATCTGACCTGCCATAGTTTTCAAAACAGCATAATTTCACTCTTCTCAATGATGAATCTGTTCTATTACACAACCTTTGAGTATTTAGCTTTATCAATGACATGTAATTTAAAAACGTTTTAGAGATCCTACCAGTCTTTGAAAACATCCTTGTTCCTTGTTTCAGTTCCAGTTTTATGTATATTTTCTGCCTTGCACCTGATTATTCTAACATCTGATGGATGGCCTAGGGAATCTAATTCTGGTATTGATTGTTTTTGCTGATTGTCTCCCCTTGTAGCTGATTTCTTCATTATGGTGTAAATTTAGATCATGAGCTCATGTTTAGCTAAACAGCTGACCTTGTAAGTGGCTTAGGTGTGAACGCTCATAAGCTTCAGCAGAATGTTGGCAAAGATTTATTTTTGTCCCTCCAATGAGTTGCCCTCGAGGACCCCGTTTTCTACAAGTGTTGGTCCAATACTCCCTCTAGAGGCAGGGGACTCAGACAGGTCTGTTTTGCGTCCCCCGATCTGGGGCAGGGGCTGTGGGCGGCCTGTGGGCCGGGCAGGAGCCTCTCTGCGTGTGTCCCAGGGACCCATCTGCCAGCGAACTTTGGTCACCGGCAGGAAGCTACGATGCCCAGACCTATGGTTAGCTATGCAGCAAGGTGTACTGCGCGGACAGGTTCCACACACACTTCAAGTACGAGGGCGGCCTGAGTGGAAAGGTGAGAGTTTGGGCAGCTGTGCAGACAAAGAAGGCGCCCTTTGACCTGGGCCTAAATGCTTGTGACACCCCACTGGGCCTCCCGAACTCTGAGGGCCCTGCCCTGGGAACCCTGCTCCCCTGCCCTTTGATCAGTTACAGCAGAGATGGCCACACCCACTCCCTCTGTGAGGGCAGTGTTCCAACCTCCCTCAGCCCCGCCCCCTCTTCGCAGGTTACCATGGACTACAGATGCTGCACTCTGAGGCCAGGGTATTCCGAGAATGCCAAGGGCAGACATAATGACCTTAATTGATTTCCTCTTGTGTCCGTTTTGGTAAACTTTAGGAGCTAGGAAATGGTCCACTTTAGAGAAATGTTCAAATTTCCTGGCATTTCATATATTCTCTGCTATAACATTGTCCTGATTCTTTCTATATATTCTTTAATTCTGTTTTTGTTTTCCTTAATCAAAGTGTGTCTTTTAAATCTGTTCAAACTGTATTCTTCGCACTTACTAAATCACCTCAATTTTACACGTTTTCTGTTGTATTAAGTTCTGCCCATATTTAATTTATCTTTTTTCTATGTTATCAGGGTTTATTGTTTTGATCTGATGTCATTTAAAACACTTGGTTACTCATTTTAGTGAATCTTTTTACTTATAAAGATTTGAACTTTTGAAGATTCCATCTTACTTGTACGTTTCACAGGATCAGGTCCTCTACATTGTTGATGGTCTAAGGCTTATTTCACCCTATAGCAAAGTATATATTGACATATTTTCCCCTCGACTTTCTGTGATTCCCTACATCTCACCTTTCTTTGCAGACAAGCCATTTGAAATACCCTTAACTTATTTCACAGCCAATAAGAGTTTAAAATAATGTGTATGTTTTAGAGAAATCTTCTTCTATAATTAGGCAGAAAATCTGACCTGCCATAGTTTTCAAAACAGCATAAATTCACTCTTCTCAATGATGAATCTGTTCTATTACACAACCTTTGAGTATTTAGCTTTATCAATGACATGTAATTTAAAAACATTTTAGAGATCCTACCAGTCTTTGAAAACATCCTTGTTCCTTGTTTCAGTTCCAGTTTTATGTATATTTTCTGCCTTGCACCTGATTATTCCAACATCTGATGGATGGCCTAGGGAATTTAATTCTGTTATTGATTGTTTTTGCTGATTGTCTCCCCTTGTAGCTGATTTCTTCATTATTGTGTAAATTTAGATCATGAGCTCCTGTTTAGCTAAACAGCTGACCTTGTAAGTGGCTTAGGTGTGAACGCTCGTAAGCTTCAACAGAAAGTTGGCAAAGATTTATTTTTGTCCCTCCAATGAGTTGCCCTCGAGGACCCCGTTTTCTACAAGTGTTGGTCCAATACTCCCTCTAGAGGCAGGGGACTCAGACAGGTCTGCTTTGCGTCCCCCGATCTGGGTCAGGGGCTGTGGGCGGCCTGTGGGCCGGGCAGGAGCCTCTCTGCGTGGGTCCCAGGGACCCATCTGCCAGCGAACTTTGGTCACCGGCAGGAAGCTACGATGCCCAGACCTATGGTTAGCTATGCAGCAAGGTGTACTGCGCGGACAGGTTCCACACACACTTCAAGTACGAGGGCGGCCTGAGTGGAAAGGTGAGAGTTTGGGCAGCTGTGCAGACAAAGAAGGCGCCCTTTGGCCTGGGCCTAAATGCTTGTGACACCCCACTGGGCCTCCCGAACTCTGAGGGACCTGCCCTGGGACCCCTGCTCCCCTGCGCTTTGATCAGTTACAGCAGAGATGGCCACACCCACTCCCTCTGTGAGGGCAGTGTTCCAACCTCCCTCAGCCCCGCCCCCTCTTCGCAGGTTACCATGGACTACAGATGCTGCATTCTGAGGCCAGGGCATTCCGCGAATGCCCAGGACAGACATGATGACCTTAAATGATTCCCTCTT
Organism: Mesoplodon bidens; assembly: GCF_964165515.1. Taxonomy (NCBI): domain Eukaryota; kingdom Metazoa; phylum Chordata; class Mammalia; order Artiodactyla; family Ziphiidae; genus Mesoplodon; species Mesoplodon bidens. Next base: position 11,548 of record NW_027671844.1, read on the forward strand.
GTGTCAGTTTTGGTAAATTTTAGGAGCTAGGAAATGGTCCACTTTAGAGAAATGTTCTAATTTACTGGCATTGCATATATTCTCTGCTATAAGTTTGTCTGATTCTTTCTGTATATTCTTGACTTATGTTTTTGTTTTCCTTAATCAAAGTGTGTCTTTTAAATCTTTTCAAATAATATTCTTTGTACTTACTAAATCACCTCAATTTTATACGTTTTCTGTTGTATTAAGTTCTGCTCATATATTTATTTATCTTTCTTCTATGTTCTCAGGGTTTATTGTTTTGATCTTCTGATGTCAATTAAAACACTTGGTTATTCCTTTTAATAAATCTTTTTACTTATAAAGATTTGAACTTTTGAAGATTCCAGCTTACTTGTAAGTTTCTAAGGGCAAGGTCTTCTACATTGTTGCTCGCCTAAGGCTTAGGTCACCCTATAGCAATGTATATATTGACACATTTTCTCCTCGACTTTCTGTGATTCCCTACATCTCACCTTTCTTTGCAGACAAGCCATTTGAAATAACCTTCACTTATTTCACAGCCAATAAGTCTTTGAAATAATGTGTATTTTTTAGAGAAATCTTCTTATATAATTAGGCAGAAAATCTGACCTGCCATAGTTTTCAAAACAGCATAATTTCACTCTTCTGAATGATAAATCTGATGTATTACACAACCTTTGAGTATTTAGCTTTATCAATGACATGTACTTTAAAACTATTTTAGAGATCCTACCAGTCTTTGAAAACATCCGTGTTCCTTAGTTCAGTTCCAGTTGTATGTATATTTTCTGCCTTGCACCTGATTATTCCAAAATCTGATGGATGGCCTATGTAATCTAATACTGGTATTGATTGTTTTTGCTGATTGCCTCCACTTGTAGCTGATTTCTTCTTTATTGTGTAAATTTAGATCATGAGCTCATGATTAGATAAACAGCTGACCTTGTAAGTGGCTTAGGTGTCAACACTCGTAAGCTTCAACAGGAAGTCAGCAAAGATTTATTTGTGTCTCTACAATGAGTTACCCGCAAGGACCCCATTTTCTAGAAGTGTTGTTCCAGTACTCCCTCTAGAGGCAGGGTACTCAGACAGGGCTGATTTGCGGCCACTGATGTGGGCCAGGGCCATGGGCGGTCTGTGGCCCAGACAGGAGCCTCTCGGTGTGTATACCAGGTAACCATCTGCTTGCGAACTTCGGTGACCTGGCAGGAAGCTACGATGCGCAGACCTATGGTTAGCTGTGCAGCGAGGTGTACTGCGCAGACAGGTTCCACACACACTTCAAGTAAGGGGTCGGCCTGAGTGGAAAGGTGAGTGTGTTGGCAGCTGTGCAGACAAAGAAGGCGCCCTTTGGCCTGGGCCTAAATGCTTGTGACACCCCACTGGGCCTGCCGGGCTCTGAGGGCCCTGCCCTCGGCACCCTGCTCCCCTGCCCTTTGTTCAGTCACAGCAGAGATGGCCACACCCACTCCCTCATTGTGGGCAGTGTTCCAACCTCCCTCTGCCCCGCCACCTCTCCGCAGCTTACCATGGACAACAGATGCTGCATTCTGAGGCCAGGGTATTCCGAGAATGCCAAGGGCAGACATAATGACCTTAATTGATTTCCTCTTGTGTCAGTTTTGGTAAACTTTAGGAGCTAGGAAATGGTCCACTTTACAGAAATGTTCAAATTTACTGGCATTTCATATATTCTCTGCTATAACATTGTCCTGATTCTTTCTATATATTCTTTAATTCTGTTTTTGTTTTCCTTAATCAAAGTGTGTCTTTTAAATCTGTTCAAACCGTATTCTTTGGAATTACTAAATCACCTCAATTTTATACGTTTTCTGTTATACTAAATTCTGCCCATATCTTTATTTATCTTTTTTCTATGTTCTCAGGGTTTATTGTTTTGATCTTCTGATGTCATTTAAAACACTTGGTTATTCATTTTAATGCATCTTTTTACTTATCAAGATTTGAACTTTTGAAGATTCCAGCTTACTTGTACGTTTCACAGGATCAGGTCCTCTACATTGTTGATGGTCTAAGGATTATTTCACCCTATAGCAAAGTATATATTGACATATTTTCCCTCGACTTTCTGTGATTAACTACATCTCACCTTTCTTTGCAGACAAGCCATTTGAAATACCCTTAACTTATTTCTCAGCCAATAAGTCTTTAAACTAATGTGTATTTTTAGAGAAAACTTATTACATAATTAGGCAGAAAATCTGACCTGCCATAGTTTTCAAAACAGCATAATTTCACTCTTCTCAATGATGAATCTGTTCTATTACACAACCTTTGAGTATTTAGCTTTATCAATGACATGTAATTTAAAAACGTTTTAGAGATCCTACCAGTCTTTGAAAACATCCTTGTTCCTTGTTTCAGTTCCAGTTTTATGTATATTTTCTGCCTTGCACCTGATTATTCTAACATCTGATGGATGGCCTAGGGAATCTAATTCTGGTATTGATTGTTTTTGCTGATTGTCTCCCCTTGTAGCTGATTTTTTCATTATTGTGTAAATTTAGATCATGATCTCATGTTTAGCTAAACAGCTGACCTTGTAAGTGGCTTAGGTGTGAACGCTCATAAGCTTCAGCAGAATGTTGGCAAAGATTTATTATTGTCCCTCCAATGAGTTGCCCTCGAGGACCCCGTTTTCTACAAGTGTTGGTCCAATACTCCCTCTAGAGGCAGGGGACTCAGACAGGTCTGCTTTGCGTCCCCCGATCTGGGTCAGGGGCTGTGGGCGGCCTGTGGGCCGGGCAGGAGCCTCTCTGCGTGTGTCCCAGGGACCCATCTGCCAGCGAACTTTGGTCACCGGCAGGAAGCTACGATGCCCAGACCTATGGTTAGCTATGCAGCAAGGTGTACTGCGCGGACAGGTTCCACACACACTTCAAGTACGAGGGCGGCCTGAGTGGAAAGGTGAGAGTTTGGGCAGCTGTGCAGACAAAGAAGGCGCCCTTTGACCTGGGCCTAAATGCTTGTGACACCCCACTGGGCCTCCCGAACTCTGAGGGCCCTGCCCTGGGAACCCTGCTCCCCTGCCCTTTGATCAGTTACAGCAGAGATGGCCACACCCACTCCCTCTGTGAGGGCAGTGTTCCAACCTCCCTCAGCCCCGCCCCCTCTTCGCAGGTTACCATGGACTACAGATGCTGCACTCTGAGGCCAGGGTATTCCGAGAATGCCAAGGGCAGACATAATGACCTTAATTGATTTCCTCTTGTGTCCGTTTTGGTAAACGTTAGGAGCTAGGAAATGGTCCACTTTAGAGAAATGTTCAAATTTACTGGCATTGCATATATTCTCTGCTATAAGTTTGTCTGATTCTTTCTGTATATTCTTGACTTATGTTTTTGTTTTCCTTAATCAAAGTGTGTCTTTTAAATCTTTTCAAATAATATTCTTTGTACTTACTAAATCACCTCAATTTTATACGTTTTCTGTTGTATTAAGTTCTGCTCATATATTTATTTATCTTTCTTCTATGTTCTCAGGGTTTATTGTTTTGATCTTCTGATGTCAATTAAAACACTTGGTTATTCCTTTTAATAAATCTTTTTACTTATAAAGATTTGAACTTTTGAAGATTCCAGCTTACTTGTAAGTTTCTAAGGGCAAGGTCTTCTACATTGTTGCTCGCCTAAGGCTTAGGTCACCCTATAGCAATGTATATATTGACACATTTTCTCCTCGACTTTCTGTGATTCCCTACATCTCACCTTTCTTTGCAGACAAGCCATTTGAAATAACCTTCACTTATTTCACAGCCAATAAGTCTTTGAAATAATGTGTATTTTTTAGAGAAATCTTCTTATATAATTAGGCAGAAAATCTGACCTGCCATAGTTTTCAAAACAGCATAATTTCACTCTTCTGAATGATAAATCTGATGTATTACACAACCTTTGAGTATTTAGCTTTATCAATGACATGTACTTTAAAACTATTTTAGAGATCCTACCAGTCTTTGAAAACATCCGTGTTCCTTAGTTCAGTTCCAGTTGTATGTATATTTTCTGCCTTGCACCTGATTATTCCAAAATCTGATGGATGGCCTATGTAATCTAATACTGGTATTGATTGTTTTTGCTGATTGCCTCCACTTGTAGCTGATTTCTTCTTTATTGTGTAAATTTAGATCATGAGCTCATGATTAGATAAACAGCTGACCTTGTAAGTGGCTTAGGTGTCAACACTCGTAAGCTTCAACAGGAAGTCAGCAAAGATTTATTTGTGTCTCTACAATGAGTTACCCGCAAGGACCCCATTTTCTAGAAGTGTTGTTCCAGTACTCCCTCTAGAGGCAGGGTACTCAGACAGGGCTGATTTGCGGCCACTGATGTGGGCCAGGGCCATGGGCGGTCTGTGGCCCAGACAGGAGCCTCTCGGTGTGTATACCAGGTAACCATCTGCTTGCGAACTTCGGTGACCTGGCAGGAAGCTACGATGCGCAGACCTATGGTTAGCTGTGCAGCGAGGTGTACTGCGCAGACAGGTTCCACACACACTTCAAGTAAGGGGTCGGCCTGAGTGGAAAGGTGAGTGTGTTGGCAGCTGTGCAGACAAAGAAGGCGCCCTTTGGCCTGGGCCTAAATGCTTGTGACACCCCACTGGGCCTGCCGGGCTCTGAGGGCCCTGCCCTCGGCAGCCTGCTCCCCTGCCCTTTGTTCAGTCACAGCAGAGATGGCCACACCCACTCCCTCATTGTGGGCAGTGTTCCAACCTCCCTCTGCCCCGCCACCTCTCCGCAGCTTACCATGGACAACAGATGCTGCATTCTGAGGCCAGGGTATTCCGAGAATGCCAAGGGCAGACATAATGACCTTAATTGATTTCCTCTTGTGTCAGTTTTGGTAAACTTTAGGAGCTAGGAAATGGTCCACTTTACAGAAATGTTCAAATTTACTGGCATTTCATATATTCTCTGCTATAACATTGTCCTGATTCTTTCTATATATTCTTTAATTCTGTTTTTGTTTTCCTTAATCAAAGTGTGTCTTTTAAATCTGTTCAAACCATATTCTTTGGAATTACTAAATCACCTCAATTTTATACGTTTTCTGTTGTACTAAATTCTGCCCATATCTTTATTTATCTTTTTTCTATGTTCTCAGGGTTTATTGTTTTGATCTTCTGATGTCATTTAAAACACTTGGTTATTCATTTTAATGCATCTTTTTACTTATCAAGATTTGAACTTTTGAAGATTCCAGCTTACTTGTACGTTTCACAGGATCAGGTCCTCTACATTGTTGATGGTCTAAGGATTATTTCACCCTATAGCAAAGTATATATTGACATATTTTCCCTCGACTTTCTGTGATTAACTACATCTCACCTTTCTTTGCAGACAAGCCATTTGAAATACCCTTAACTTATTTCTCAGCCAATAAGTCTTTAAACTAATGTGTATTTTTAGAGAAAACTTATTACATAATTAGGCAGAAAATCTGACCTGCTATAGTTTTCAAAACAGCATAATTTCACTCTTCTCAATGATGAATCTGTTCTATTACACAACCTTTGAGTATTTAGCTTTATCAATGACATGTAATTTAAAAACGTTTTAGAGATCCTACCAGTCTTTGAAAACATCCTTGTTCCTTGTTTCAGTTCCAGTTTTATGGATATTTTCTGCCTTGCACCTGATTATTCTAACATCTGATGGATGGCCTAGGGAATCTAATTCTGGTATTGATTGTTTTTGCTGATTGTCTCCCCTTGTAGCTGATTTCTTCATTATTGTGTAAATTTAGATCATGAGCTCATGTTTAGCTAAACAGCTGACCTTGTAAGTGGCTTAGGTGTGAACGCTCATAAGCTTCAGCAGAAAGTTGGCAAAGATTTATTTTTGTCCCTCCAATGAGTTGCCCTCGAGGACCCCGTTTTCTACAAGTGTTGGTCCAATACTCCCTCTAGAGGCAGGGGACTCAGACAGGTCTGCTTTGCGTCCCCCGATCTGGGTCAGGGGCTGTGGGCGGCCTGTGGGCCGGGCAGGAGCCTCTCTGCGTGTGTCCCAGGGACCCATCTGCCAGCGAACTTTGGTCACCGGCAGGAAGCTACGATGCCCAGACCTATGGTTAGCTATGCAGCAAGGTGTACTGCGCGGACAGGTTCCACACACATTTCAAGTACGAGGGCGGCCTGAGTGGAAAGGTGAGAGTTTGGGCAGCTGTGCAGACAAAGAAGGCGCCCTTTGTCCTGGGCCTAAATGCTTGTGACACCCCACTGGGCCTCCCGAACTCTGAGGGCCCTGCCCTGGGACCCCTGCTCCCCTGCCCTTTGATCAGTTACAGCAGAGATGGCCAGACCCACTCCCTCTGTGAGGGCAGTGTTCCAACCTCCCTCAGCCCCGCCCCCTCTTCGCAGGTTACCATGGACTACAGATGCTGCATTCTGAGGCCAGGGTATTCCGAGAATGCCAAGGGCAGACATAATGACCTTAATTGATTTCCTCTTGTGTCAGTTTTGGTAAACTTTAGGAGCTAGGAAATGGTCCACTTTACAGAAATGTTCAAATTAACTGGCATTTCATATATACTCTGCTATAACATTGTCCTGATTCTTTCTATATATTCTTTAATTCTGTTTTTTTTTCCTTAATCAAGGGTGTCTTTTAAATCTTTTCAAAGAATATTCTTTGGACTTACTAAATCACCTCAAGTTTATACGTTTTCTTTTGTACTAAGTTCTGCTCATATCTTTATCTTTTTTCTATGTTCTCAGGGTTTATTGTTTTGATCTTCTGATGTCATTTAAAACACTTGGTTATTCATTTTAATGAATCTTTTTACTTATCAAGATTTGAACTTTTGAAGATTCCAGCTTACTTGTACGTTTCACAGGATCAGGTCCTCTACATTGTTGATGGTCTAAGGATTATTTCACCCTATAGCAAAGTATATATTGACATATTTTCCCTCGACTTTCTGTGATTAACTACATCTCACCTTTCTTTGCAGACAAGCCATTTGAAATACCCTTAACTTATTTCACAGCCAATAAGTCTTTAAACTAATGTGTATTTTTAGAGAAAACTTATTCTATAATTAGGCAGAAAATCTGACCTGCCATAGTTTTCAAAACAGCATAATTTCACTCTTCTCAATGATGAATCTGTTCTATTACACAACCTTTGAGTATTTAGCTTTATCAATGACATGTAATTTAAAAACGTTTTAGAGATCCTACCAGTCTTTGAAAACATCCTTGTTCCTTGTTTCAGTTCCAGTTTTATGTATATTTTCTGCCTTGCACCTGATTATTCTAACATCTGATGGATGGCCTAGGGAATCTAATTCTGGTATTGATTGTTTTTGCTGATTGTCTCCCCTTGTAGCTGATTTCTTCATTATGGTGTAAATTTAGATCATGAGCTCATGTTTAGCTAAACAGCTGACCTTGTAAGTGGCTTAGGTGTGAACGCTCATAAGCTTCAGCAGAATGTTGGCAAAGATTTATTTTTGTCCCTCCAATGAGTTGCCCTCGAGGACCCCGTTTTCTACAAGTGTTGGTCCAATACTCCCTCTAGAGGCAGGGGACTCAGACAGGTCTGTTTTGCGTCCCCCGATCTGGGGCAGGGGCTGTGGGCGGCCTGTGGGCCGGGCAGGAGCCTCTCTGCGTGTGTCCCAGGGACCCATCTGCCAGCGAACTTTGGTCACCGGCAGGAAGCTACGATGCCCAGACCTATGGTTAGCTATGCAGCAAGGTGTACTGCGCGGACAGGTTCCACACACACTTCAAGTACGAGGGCGGCCTGAGTGGAAAGGTGAGAGTTTGGGCAGCTGTGCAGACAAAGAAGGCGCCCTTTGACCTGGGCCTAAATGCTTGTGACACCCCACTGGGCCTCCCGAACTCTGAGGGCCCTGCCCTGGGAACCCTGCTCCCCTGCCCTTTGATCAGTTACAGCAGAGATGGCCACACCCACTCCCTCTGTGAGGGCAGTGTTCCAACCTCCCTCAGCCCCGCCCCCTCTTCGCAGGTTACCATGGACTACAGATGCTGCACTCTGAGGCCAGGGTATTCCGAGAATGCCAAGGGCAGACATAATGACCTTAATTGATTTCCTCTTGTGTCCGTTTTGGTAAATTTTAGGAGCTAGGAAATGGTCCACTTTAGAGAAATGTTCAAATTTACTGGCATTTCATATATTCTCTGCTATAACATTGTCCTGATTCTTTCTATATATTCTTTAATTCTGTTTTTGTTTTCCTTAATCAAAGTGTGTCTTTTAAATCTGTTCAAACTGTATTCTTCGGACTTACTAAATCACCTCAATTTTACACGTTTTCTGTTGTATTAAGTTCTGCCCATATTTAATTTATCTTTTTTCTATGTTATCAGGGTTTATTGTTTTGATCTGATGTCATTTAAAACACTTGGTTACTCATTTTAGTGAATCTTTTTACTTATAAAGATTTGAACTTTTGAAGATTCCATCTTACTTGTACGTTTCACAGGATCAGGTCCTCTACATTGTTGATGGTCTAAGGCTTATTTCACCCTATAGCAAAGTATATATTGACATATTTTCCCCTCGACTTTCTGTGATTCCCTACATCTCACCTTTCTTTGCAGACAAGCCATTTGAAATACCCTTAACTTATTTCACAGCCAATAAGAGTTTAAAATAATGTGTATGTTTTAGAGAAATCTTCTTCTATAATTAGGCAGAAAATCTGACCTGCCATAGTTTTCAAAACAGCATAAATTCACTCTTCTCAATGATGAATCTGTTCTATTACACAACCTTTGAGTATTTAGCTTTATCAATGACATGTAATTTAAAAACATTTTAGAGATCCTACCAGTCTTTGAAAACATCCTTGTTCCTTGTTTCAGTTCCAGTTTTATGTATATTTTCTGCCTTGCACCTGATTATTCCAACATCTGATGGATGGCCTAGGGAATTTAATTCTGTTATTGATTGTTTTTGCTGATTGTCTCCCCTTGTAGCTGATTTCTTCATTATTGTGTAAATTTAGATCATGAGCTCCTGTTTAGCTAAACAGCTGACCTTGTAAGTGGCTTAGGTGTGAACGCTCGTAAGCTTCAACAGAAAGTTGGCAAAGATTTATTTTTGTCCCTCCAATGAGTTGCCCTCGAGGACCCCGTTTTCTACAAGTGTTGGTCCAATACTCCCTCTAGAGGCAGGGGACTCAGACAGGTCTGCTTTGCGTCCCCCGATCTGGGTCAGGGGCTGTGGGCGGCCTGTGGGCCGGGCAGGAGCCTCTCTGCGTGGGTCCCAGGGACCCATCTGCCAGCGAACTTTGGTCACCGGCAGGAAGCTACGATGCCCAGACCTATGGTTAGCTATGCAGCAAGGTGTACTGCGCGGACAGGTTCCACACACACTTCAAGTACGAGGGCGGCCTGAGTGGAAAGGTGAGAGTTTGGGCAGCTGTGCAGACAAAGAAGGCGCCCTTTGGCCTGGGCCTAAATGCTTGTGACACCCCACTGGGCCTCCCGAACTCTGAGGGACCTGCCCTGGGACCCCTGCTCCCCTGCGCTTTGATCAGTTACAGCAGAGATGGCCACACCCACTCCCTCTGTGAGGGCAGTGTTCCAACCTCCCTCAGCCCCGCCCCCTCTTCGCAGGTTACCATGGACTACAGATGCTGCATTCTGAGGCCAGGGCATTCCGCGAATGCCCAGGACAGACATGATGACCTTAAATGATTCCCTCTTGTGTCAGTTTTGGTAAATTTTAGGAGCTAGGAAATGGTCCACTTTAGAGAAATGTTCTAATTTACTGGCATTGCATATATTCTCTGCTATAAGTTTGTCTGATTCTTTCTGTATATTCTTGACTTATGTTTTTGTTTTCCTTAATCAAAGTGTGTCTTTTAAATCTTTTCAAATAATATTCTTTGTACTTACTAAATCACCTCAATTTTATACGTTTTCTGTTGTATTAAGTTCTGCTCATATATTTATTTATCTTTCTTCTATGTTCTCAGGGTTTATTGTTTTGATCTTCTGATGTCAATTAAAACACTTGGTTATTCCTTTTAATAAATCTTTTTACTTATAAAGATTTGAACTTTTGAAGATTCCAGCTTACTTGTAAGTTTCTAAGGGCAAGGTCTTCTACATTGTTGCTCACCTAAGGCTTAGGTCACCCTATAGCAATGTATATATTGACACATTTTCTCCTCGACTTTCTGTGATTCCCTACATCTCACCTTTCTTTGCAGACAAGCCATTTGAAATAACCTTCACTTATTTCACAGCCAATAAGTCTTTGAAATAATGTGTATTTTTTAGAGAAATCTTCTTATATAATTAGGCAGAAAATCTGACCTGCCATAGTTTTCAAAACAGCATAATTTCACTCTTCTGAATGATAAATCTGATGTATTACACAACCTGTGAGTATTTAGCTTTATCAATGACATGTACTTTAAAACTATTTTAGAGATCCTACCAGTCTTTGAAAACATCCGTGTTCCTTAGTTCAGTTCCAGTTGTATGTATATTTTCTGCCTTGCACCTGATTATTCCAAAATCTGATGGATGGCCTATGTAATCTAATACTGGTATTGATTGTTTTTGCTGATTGCCTCCACTTGTAGCTGATTTCTTCTTTATTGTGTAAATTTAGATCATGAGCTCATGATTAGATAAACAGCTGACCTTGTAAGTGGCTTAGGTGTCAACACTCGTAAGCTTCAACAGGTAGTCAGCAAAGATTTATTTGTGTCTCTACAATGAGTTACCCGCAAGGACCCCATTTTCTAGAAGTGTTGTTCCAGTACTCCCTCTAGAGGCAGGGTACTCAGACAGGGCTGATTTGCGGCCACTGATGTGGGCCAGGGCCATGGGCGGTCTGTGGCCCAGACAGGAGCCTCTCGGTGTGTATACCAGGTAACCATCTGCTTGCGAACTTCGGTGACCTGGCAGGAAGCTACGATGTGCAGACCTATGGTTAGCTGTGCAGCGAGGTGTACTGCGCAGACAGGTTCCACACACACTTCAAGTAAGGGGTCGGCCTGAGTGGAAAGGTGAGTGTGTTGGCAGCTGTGCAGACAAAGAAGGCGCCCTTTGGCCTGGGCCTAAATGCTTGTGACACCCCACTGGGCCTGCCGGGCTCTGAGGGCCCTGCCCTCGGCAGCCTGCTCCCCTGCCCTTTGTTCAGTCACAGCAGAGATGGCCACACCCACTCCCTCATTGTGGGCAGTGTTCCAACCTCCCTCTGCCCCGCCACCTCTCCGCAGCTTACCATGGACAACAGATGCTGCATTCTGAGGCCAGGGTATTCCGAGAATGCCAAGGGCAGACATAATGACCTTAATTGATTTCCTCTTGTGTCAGTTTTGGTAAACTTTAGGAGCTAGGAAATGGTCCACTTTACAGAAATGTTCAAATTTACTGGCATTTCATATATTCTCTGCTATAACATTGTCCTGATTCTTTCTATATATTCTTTAATTCTGTTTTTGTTTTCCTTAATCAAAGTGTGTCTTTTAAATCTGTTCAAACCGTATTCTTTGGAATTACTAAATCACCTCAATTTTATACGTTTTCTGTTGTACTAAATTCTGCCCATATCTTTATTTATCTTTTTTCTATGTTCTCAGGGTTTATTGTTTTGATCTTCTGATGTCATTTAAAACACTTGGTTATTCATTTTAATGCATCTTTTTACTTATCAAGATTTGAACTTTTGAAGATTCCAGCTTACTTGTACGTTTCACAGGATCAGGTCCTCTACATTGTTGATGGTCTAAGGATTATTTCACCCTATAGCAAAGTATATATTGACATATTTTCCCTCGACTTTCTGTGATTAACTACATCTCACCTTTCTTTGCAGACAAGCCATTTGAAATACCCTTAACTTATTTCTCAGCCAATAAGTCTTTAAACTAATGTGTATTTTTAGAGAAAACTTATTACATAATTAGGCAGAAAATCTGACCTGCCATAGTTTTCAAAACAGCATAATTTCACTCTTCTCAATGATGAATCTGTTCTATTACACAACCTTTGAGTATTTAGCTTTATCAATGACATGTAATTTAAAAACGTTTTAGAGATCCTACCAGTCTTTGAAAACATCCTTGTTCCTTGTTTCAGTTCCAGTTTTATGGATATTTTCTGCCTTGCACCTGATTATTCTAACATCTGATGGATGGCCTAGGGAATCTAATTCTGGTATTGATTGTTTTTGCTGATTGTCTCCCCTTGTAGCTGATTTCTTCATTATTGTGTAAATTTAGATCATGAGCTCATGTTTAGCTAAACAGCTGACCTTGTAAGTGGCTTAGGTGTGAACGCTCATAAGCTTCAGCAGAAAGTTGGCAAAGATTTATTTTTGTCCCTCCAATGAGTTGCCCTCGAGGACCCCGTTTTCTACAAGTGTTGGTCCAATACTCCCTCTAGAGGCAGGGGACTCAGACAGGTCTGCTTTGCGTCCCCCGATCTGGGTCAGGGGCTGTGGGCGGCCTGTGGGCCGGGCAGGAGCCTCTCTGCGTTTGTCCCAGGGACCCATCTGCCAGCGAACTTTGGTCACCGGCAGGAAGCTACGATGCCCAGACCTATGGTTAGCTATGCAGCAAGGTGTACTGCGCGGACAGGTTCCACACACACTTCAAGTACGAGGGCGGCCTGAGTGGAAAGGTGAGAGTTTGGGCAGCTGTGCAGACAAAGAAGGCGCCCTTTGACCTGGGCCTAAATGCTTGTGACACCCCACTGGGCCTCCCGAACTCTGAGGGCCCTGCCCTGGGACCCCTGCTCCCCTGCCCTTTGATCAGTTACAGCAGAGATGGCCAGACCCACTCCCTCTGTGAGGGCAGTGTTCCAACCTCCCTCAGCCCCGCCCCCTCTTCGCAGGTTACCATGGACTACAGATGCTGCATTCTGAGGCCAGGGTATTCCGAGAATGCCAAGGGCAGACCTAATGACCTTAATTGATTTCCTCTTGTGTCAGTTTTGGTCAACTTTAGGAGCTAGGAAATGGTCCACTTTACAGAAATGTTCAAATTTACTGGCATTTCATATATACTCTGCTATAACATTGTCCTGATTCTTTCTATATATTCTTTAATTCTGTTTTTTTTTCCTTAATCAAGGGTGTCTTTTAAATCTTTTCAAAGAATATTCTTTGGACTTACTAAATCACCTCAAGTTTATACGTTTTCTTTTGTATTAAGTTCTGCTCATATCTTTATCTTTTTTCTATGTTCTCAGGGTTTATTGTTTTGATCTTCTGATGTCATTTAAAACACTTGGTTATTCATTTTAATGAATCTTTTTACTTATCAAGATTTGAACTTTTGAAGATTCCAGCTTACTTGTACGTTTCACAGGATCAGGTCCTCTACATTGTTGATGGTCTAAGGATTATTTCACCCTATAGCAAAGTATATATTGACATATTTTCCCTCGACTTTCTGTGATTAACTACATCTCACCTTTCTTTGCAGACAAGCCATTTGAAATACCCTTAACTTATTTCACAGCCAATAAGTCTTTAAACTAATGTGTATTTTTAGAGAAAACTTATTCTATAATTAGGCAGAAAATCTGACCTGCCATAGTTTTCAAAACAGCATAATTTCACTCTTCTCAATGATGAATCTGTTCTATTACACAACCTTTGAGTATTTAGCTTTATCAATGACATGTAATTTAAAAACGTTTTAGAGATCCTACCAGTCTTTGAAAACATCCTTGTTCCTTGTTTCAGTTCCAGTTTTATGTATATTTTCTGCCTTGCACCTGATTATTCTAACATCTGATGGATGGCCTAGGGAATCTAATTCTGGTATTGATTGTTTTTGCTGATTGTCTCCCCTTGTAGCTGATTTCTTCATTATTGTGTAAATTTAGATCATGATCTCATGTTTAGCTAAACAGCTGACCTTGTAAGTGGCTTAGGTGTGAACGCTCATAAGCTTCAGCAGAATGTTGGCAAAGATTTATTTTTGTCCCTCCAATGAGTTGCCCTCGAGGACCCCGTTTTCTACAAGTGTTGGTCCAATACTCCCTCTAGAGGCAGGGGACTCAGACAGGTCTGTTTTGCGTCCCCCGATCTGGGGCAGGGGCTGTGGGCGGCCTGTGGGCCGGGCAGGAGCCTCTCTGCGTGTGTCCCAGGGACCCATCTGCCAGCGAACTTTGGTCACCGGCAGGAAGCTACGATGCCCAGACCTATGGTTAGCTATGCAGCAAGGTGTACTGCGCGGACAGGTTCCACACACACTTCAAGTACGAGGGCGGCCTGAGTGGAAAGGTGAGAGTTTGGGCAGCTGTGCAGACAAAGAAGGCGCCCTTTGACCTGGGCCTAAATGCTTGTGACACCCCACTGGGCCTCCCGAACTCTGAGGGCCCTGCCCTGGGAACCCTGCTCCCCTGCCCTTTGATCAGTTACAGCAGAGATGGCCACACCCACTCCCTCTGTGAGGGCAGTGTTCCAACCTCCCTCAGCCCCGCCCCCTCTTCGCAGGTTACCATGGACTACAGATGCTGCACTCTGAGGCCAGGGTATTCCGAGAATGCCAAGGGCAGACATAATGACCTTAATTGATTTCCTCTTGTGTCCGTTTTGGTAAACTTTAGGAGCTAGGAAATGGTCCACTTTAGAGAAATGTTCAAATTTACTGGCATTTCATATATTCTCTGCTATAACATTGTCCTGATTCTTTCTATATATTCTTTAATTCTGTTTTTGTTTTCCTTAATCAAAGTGTGTCTTTTAAATCTGTTCAAACTGTATTCTTCGGACTTACTAAATCACCTCAATTTTACACGTTTTCTGTTGTATTAAGTTCTGCCCATATTTAATTTATCTTTTTTCTATGTTATCAGGGTTTATTGTTTTGATCTGATGTCATTTAAAACACTTGGTTACTCATTTTAGTGAATCTTTTTACTTATAAAGATTTGAACTTTTGAAGATTCCAGCTTACTTGTACGTTTCACAGGATCAGGTCCTCTACATTGTTGATGGTCTAAGGCTTATTTCACCCTATAGCAAAGTATATATTGACATATTTTCCC
Organism: Mesoplodon bidens; assembly: GCF_964165515.1. NCBI lineage: Eukaryota > Metazoa > Chordata > Mammalia > Artiodactyla > Ziphiidae > Mesoplodon > Mesoplodon bidens. The sequence goes on from NW_027671844.1 coordinate 26,563, forward strand.
CTCGACTTTCTGTGATTCCCTACATCTCACCTTTCTTTGCAGACAAGCCATTTGAAATACCCTTAACTTATTTCACAGCCAATAAGAGTTTAAAATAATGTGTATGTTTTAGAGAAATCTTCTTCTATAATTAGGCAGAAAATCTGACCTGCCATAGTTTTCAAAACAGCATAAATTCACTCTTCTCAATGATGAATCTGTTCTATTACACAACCTTTGAGTATTTAGCTTTATCAATGACATGTAATTTAAAAACATTTTAGAGATCCTACCAGTCTTTGAAAACATCCTTGTTCCTTGTTTCAGTTCCAGTTTTATGTATATTTTCTGCCTTGCACCTGATTATTCCAGCATCTGATGGATGGCCTAGGGAATCTAATTCTGGTATTGATTGTTTTTGCTGATTGTCTCCCCTTGTAGCTGATTTCTTCATTATTGTGTAAATTTAGATCATGAGCTCATGTTTAGCTAAACATCTGACTTTGTAAGAGGCTTAGGTGTGAACACTCGTAAGCTTCATCAGAAAGTCCGCAAAGATTTATTTTTGTCCCGCCAATGAGTTGCCCGCGAGGACCCCGTTGTCTACAAGGGTTGGTCCACTACTCCCTCTAGAGGCACGGCCTCAGACAGGGCTGCTTTGCGCCCCACGATCTGGGGCAGTGGCATTGGGCGGCCTGTGGCCCGGGGAGGAGCCTCTCTGCGTGTGTCCCAGGGACCCATTTGCCTGCGAATTCGGTCACCTGGCAGGAATCTACGATGCCCAGACTTATGGTTAGCTGTGCAGCGAGGTGTACTGCGTGGACAGATTACACACACACTTCAAGTAAGAGGGCGGCCTGAGTGGAAAGGTGAGATTTTGTGCCGCTGTTCAGACAAAGAAGGCGCCCTTTGTCCTGGGCCTAAATGCTTGTGACACCCCACTGGGCCTGCCGGGCTCTGAGGGCCCTGCCCTGGGCCCCCTGCTCCCCTGCCCTTTGTTCAGTCACAGCAGAGATGGCCACACCCACTCCCTTTGTGAGGGCAGTGTTCCAAACTCCCTCAGTCCCTCCCCCTCTCCGGAGGTTACTATGGACTACAGATGCTGCATTCTGAGTCTAGGACATTCCGAGAATGCCAAGGGCAGACATGATGACCTTAAATGATTTCCTCTTCTGACAGTTTTGGTAAATTTTAGGAGCTACCAACTGGTCCACTTTACACAAACTTTCAAATTTACTGGCATTTCATATACTCTCTGCTATAATATTGTCCTGATTCCTTCTGTATATTCTTTACTTATGTTTTGGTGTTCCTTAATCTAAGTGTGTCTTTTAATCTTGTCAAAGAATATTCTTTGGACTTACTACATCACCTGAATTTTATACGTTTTATATTGTATTAAGTTCTGCTCATATCTTTATTTATATTTTTTGTATGTTCTCAGGTTTATTGTTTTGATATTCTGATGTCAATTAAAACACTTGGTTATTCATTTTAATAAATCTTTTTACTTATAAAGATTTGAACTTTTGAAGATTCCAGCTTACTTGTAAGTTTCTAAGGGTCAGGTCCTCTGCATTGTGGCTGGCCTAAGTCTTAGTTCACCATATAGCAATGTATATATTGACCTATTTTCCCCTCGACTTTCTGTGATTCCCTACATCTCACCTTTCTTTGCAGACAAGCCATTTGAAATACCCTTAACTTATTTCACAGCCAATAAGTCTTTGAAATAATGTGTATTTTTTAGAGAAATCTTCTTATATAATTAGGCAGAAAATCTGACCTGCCATAGTTTTCAAAACAGCATAATTTCACTCTTCTCAATGATGAATCTGTTGTATTAAACAACCAATGAGTATTTAGCTTTATCAATGACATGTACTTTAAAAATATTTTAGAGATCCTACCAGTCTTTGAAAACATCCTTGTTCCTTGTTTCAGTTCCAGTTTTGTGTATACTTTCTGCCTTGCACCTGATTATTCCAATATCTGATGGTTGGCCTAGGGAATCTAATTCTGGTATTGATTGTTTTTGCTGCTTGTCTCCCCTTGTAGCTGATTTCTTCATTATTGTGTAAATTTAGATCATGAGCTCATGTTTAGATAAACAGCTGACCTTGTAAGAGGCTTAGGTGTGAACGCTCGTAAGCTTCAGCAGAAAGTCCGCAAAGATTTTTTTGTGTCCCTCCAATGAGTTACCCGCGCGGACCCCGTTTTCTTCATGTGTTGGTCCACTACTCCCTCTAGAGGGTGGGACTCAGTCAGGACTGCTTTGCTGCCCCCGATCTGGGATAGTGGCTTTGGGCGGCCTGTGGCCTGGGCAGGAGGCTCCCCACGTGTGTCCCACGACCCATCTGCCTGCGAACTTCGGTCACCTGGCAGGGAGCTATGATGCCCAGACCTATGGTTAGCTTTGCAGCGAGGGGTACTGCGCGGACCGGTTCCACACACACTTCAAGTAAGAGGGCGGCCTGAGTGGAAAGGTGAGAGTTTGGGCATCTGTGCAGACAAAGAAGGCGCTCTTTGGCCTGCGCCTAAATGCTTGTGACACACGACTGGGCCTGCCGGGCTCTGAGGGCCCTGCCCTGGGCCCACTTCTCCCCTGCCCTTTGTTCAGTCACAGCAGAGATGGCCCCACCCACTCCCTCAGTGAAGGCAGTGTTCCAACTTCCCTCAGCCACGCCCCCTCTCCGCAGCTTACCATGGACTACAGATGCTGAATTCTGAGGCCAGGGCATTCCGAGAATGCCAAGGGCACACATGATGACCTTAAATGATTTCCTCTTGTGTCAATTTTGGTAAACTTTAGGAGCTAGGAAATGGTCCACTTTACACAAATGTTCAAATTTACTGGCATTTCAGATATTCTCTGCTATAACATTGTCCTGATTCTTTCTGTATATTCTTTACTTATGTTTTGGTTTTCCTTAATCAAAGTGTGTCTTTTAAATCTTGTCAAAGCATATTCTTTGCACTTACTACCTCAACTGAATTTTATACGTTTTCTGTGGTATTAAGTTCTGCTCATATCTGTATTTATCTTTTTTCTATGTTCTCAGGGTTTATTGTTTTGATCTTCTGATGTCAATTAAAACACTTGGTTATTCATTTTAATCAATCTTTTTACTTATAAAGATTTGAATTTTAAAAGATTCCATCTTACTTGTCAGTTTCTAAGGGTCAGGTCCTCTACATTGTGGCTGGCCAAAGGCTTAGTTCACAATATAGCAAAGTATATATTGACCTATTTTCCCCTCGACTTTCTGTGATTTCCTACATCTCACCTTTCTTTGCAGACAAGCCATTTGAAATAACCTTAACTTATTTCACAGCCAATAAGTCTTTGAAATAATGTGTAGTTTTCAGACAAATCTTCTTATATATTTAGGCAGAAAATCTGCCCTGCCATAGTTTTCAAAACAGCATAATTTCACTCTTCTCAATGATGAATCTGTTGTATTACACAACCTTTGAGTATTTAGCTTTATCAATGACATGTACTTTAAAAATGTTTTAGAGATCCTTCCAGTCTTTGAAAACATCCTAGTTCCTGCTTTCAGTTCCAGTTTTGTGTATACTTTCTGCCTTGCACATGATTATTCCAACGTCTGATCGATGGCCTAGGGAATCTAATTCTGGTATTGATTGTTTTTGCTGATTGTCTCCCCCTGTAGCTAATTTCTTCATTATTGTGTAAATTTAGATCATGAGCTCATGTTTAGCTAAACATCTGACTTTGTAAGAGACTTAGGTGTGAACACTCGTAAGTTTCATCAGAAAGTCCGCAAAGATTTATTTGTTTCCCTCCAATGAGTTGCCCACGAAGACCCCGTTGACTACAAGTGTTGGTCCACTACTCCCTCTAGAGACACGGCCTCAGACAGGGCTGCTTTGTGCCTCACGATCTATGGCAGTGGCAGTGGGTGGCCTGTGCCGGGGCAGGAGCCACTCTGCATGTGTCCCATGGACCCATCTGCCTGCGATCTTCGGTCACCTGGCAGGAAGCTACGATGCCCAGACCTATGGTTATCTGTGCAGCGAGGTGTACTGCGCGGACAGGTTCCACACACACTTCAAGTAAGAGGGCGGACTGAGTGGAAATTTGAGAGTTTGGGCAGCTGTGCAGACAAAGAAGGCGCCCTTTGTCCTGGGCCTAAATGCTTGTGACACCCCACTGGGCCTGACGGGCTCTGAGGGCCCTGCCCTTGGTCCCCTGCTCCCCTGCCCTTTGTTCAGTCACAGCAGAGATGGCCACACCCACTCCCTCTGTGAGGGCAGTGTTCCAAACTCCCTCAGCCCCGCCCCCTCTCCACAGGTTACCATGGACTAAAGATGCTGCATTCTGAATCCAGGGCATTCCGAGAATGCCAAGGGCTGACATGATGACCTTAAATGATTTCCTCTTGTGTCAGTTTTGGTAAATTTTAGGAGCCAGGAACTGGTCCACTTTACACAAATGTTCAAATTTACTGGCATTCCAGCTTACTTGTAAGTTTCTAAGGGTCAGGTCTTCTACATTGTGGCTGGCCTAAGTCTTAGTTCACAATATAGCAATGTATATATTGACCTATTTTCCCCTCGACTTTCTGTGATTCACTACATCTCACCTTTCTTTGCAGACAAGCCATTTGAAATACCCTTAACTTATTTCACAGCCAATAAGTCTTTGAAATAATGTGTATTTTTAGAGAAATCTTCTTATATAATTAGGCAGAAAATCTGACCTGCCATAGTTTTCAAAACAGCATAATTTCACTCTTCTCAATGATGAATCTGTTGTATTACACAACCATTGAGTATTTAGCTTTATCAATGACATGTACTTTAAAAATGTTTTAGAGATCCTACCAGTCTTTGAAAACATCTTTGTTCCTTGTTTCAGTTCCAGTTTTGTATATACTTTCTGCCTTGCACCTGTTTATTCCAACATCTGATGGTTGGCCTAGGGAATCTAATTCTGGTATTGATTGTTTTTGCTGCTTGTCTCCCCTTGTAGCTGATTTTTTAATTATTGTGTAAATTTAGATCATGAGCTCATGTTTAGCTAAACAGATGACCTTGTAAGAGGCTTATGTGTGAACGCTCCTAAGCTTCAGCAGAAAGTCCGCAAAGATTTTTTTGTGTCCCTCCAATGAGTTACCCGCGTGGACCCCGTTTTCTACAAGTGTTGGTCCACTACTCCCTCTAGAGGCTGGGACTCAGACAGGACTGCTTTGCTGCCCCCGATCTGGGATAGTGGCTTTGGGCGGCCTGTGGCCGGGGCAGGAGGTTCCCCACGCGTGTCCCACAACCCATCTGCCTGCGAACTTCGGTCCCCTGGCAGGAAGCTATGATGCCCAGTCCTATGGTTAGCTTTGCAGCGAGGTGTACTGCACGGACCGGTTCCACACACACTTCAAGTAAGAGGGCGGCCTGAGTGGAAACGTGAGAGTTTGAGCAGCTGTGCAGAAAGAAGGCGCACTTTGGCATGGGCCTAAATGCTTCTGACACACGACTGGCCCTGCCGGGTTCTGAGGGCCCTGCCGTTGGCCCACTTCTCCCCTGCCCTTTGTTCAGTCACAGCAGAGATGGCCCCAACCACTCCCTCAGTGAAGGCAGTGTTCCAACATCCCTCAGCTCCATGCCCTCTCCGCAGGTTACCATGGACTACAGATGCTGCATTCTGAGTCTAGGGCAGTCCGAGAATGCCAAGGGCAGACATGATGACCTTAAATGATTTCCTCTTGTGTCAATTTTGTTAAACTTTAGGAGCTAGGAAATGGTCCACTTTACACAAATGTTCAAATTTACTGGCATTTCATATATTCTCTGCTATAACATTGTCCTGATTCTTTCTGTATATTCTTTACTTATGTTTTGGTTTTCCTTAATCAAAGTGTGTCTTTTAAACCTTGTCAAAGAATATTCTTTGGACTTACTACCTCAACTGAATTTTATACGTTTTCTGTGGTATTAAGTTCTGCTCATAGATTTATTTATCTTTTTTCTATGTTCTCAGGGTTTATTGTTTTGATCTTCTGATGTCAATTAAAACACCTGGTTATTCATTTTAATAAATCTTTTTACTTATAAAGATTTGAATTTTTAAAGCTTCCAGCTTACTTGTAAGTTTCTAAGGGTCCCGTCCTCTACATTGTGGCTGGCCAAAGGCTTAGTTCACAATATAGCAAAGTATATATTGACCTATTTTCCCCTCGACTTTCTGTGATTTCCTATAACTCACCTTTCTTTGCAGACAAGCCATTTGAAATAAACTTAACTTATTTCACAGCCAATAAGTCTTTGAAATAATGTGTATTTTTCAGAGAAATCTTCTTATATATTTAGGCAGAAAATCTGACCTACCATAGTTTTCAAAACAGCATAATTTCACTCTTCACAATGATGAATCTGTTGTATTACACAACCTTTGAGTATTTAGCTTTATCAATGACATGTACTTTAAAAGTGTTTTAGAGATCCTACCAGTCTTTGAAAACATCCTTGTTCCTTGTTTCATTTCCAGTTTTATGTATATTTTCTGCCTTGCACCTGATTATTCCAACGTCTGATCGATGGCCTAGGGAATCTAATTTTGGTATTGATTGTTTTTGCTGATTGTCTCCCCCTGTAGCTGATTTCTTCATTATTGTGTAAAATTAGATCATGAGCTCATGTTTAGCTAAACATCTGACTATGTAAGAGGCTTATGTGTGAACCCTCGTAAGCTTCATCACAGAGTCCACAAAGATTTATTTGTGTCCCTCCAATGAGTTGCCCGCGAGGGCCCCGTTCTCTACAAGTGTTGGTCCACTACTCCCTCTAGAGGCACGGCCTCAGACAGGGCTGCTTTGCGCCCCACGATCTGGGGCAGTGGCAGTGGGCGGCCTGTGGCCCGGGTAGGAGCCTCTCTGCGTGTGTCCCAGTGAGCCATCTGCCTGCGAGCTTCCGTCACCTGGCAGGAAGCTACGATGCCCAGACCTATGGTTAGCTGTGCAGCGAGGTGTACTGCGCGGACAGGTTCCACACACACTTCAATAAGAGGTTGGCCTGAGAGGAAAGGTGAGAGTTTGGGCAGCTGTGCAGACAAAGAATGCTTCCTTTGTCCTGGGCCTAAATGCTTGTGACACCCCACTGGGCCGGCTGGGCTCTGAGGGCCCTGCCCTGGGCCCCCTGATCCCCTGCCCTTTGTTCAGTCACAGCAGAAATGGCCCCACCCACTCCCTCTGTGAGGGCCGTGTTCCTACCTCCCTCAGCCCCGCCCCCTCTCCGCAGGTTACCATGGACTACAGATGCTGCAATCTGAGGCCAGGGCATTCCGAGAATGCCAAGGGCAGACATGATGACCTTAAATGATTTCCTCTTGTGTCAGTTTGGTAAACTTTAGGAGCTAGCAACTGGTCCACTTTACACAAATGTTCAAATTTACTGGCATTTCATATATTCTCTGCTATAACATTGTCCTGATTCTTTCTGTATATTCTTTACTTATGTTTTGGTTTTCCTTAATCAAAGTGTGTCTTTTAATCTTGTCAAAGAATATTCTTTGGACTTACTACATCACCTGAATTTTATACGTTTTCTATTGTATTAAGGGCTGCTCATATCTTTATTTATATTTTTTCTATGTTCTCAGGTTTATTGTTTTGATCTTCTGATGTCATTTAAAACACTTGGTTATTCATTTTAATAAATCTTTTTACTTCTAAAGATTTGAACTTTTCAAGATTCCAGCTTACTTGTAAGTTTCTAAGGGTCAGGTCCTCTACATTGTGGCTGGCCTAAGTCTTAGTTCACCATATAGCAATGTATATATTGACCTATTTTCCCCTCGACTTTCTGTGATTCCCTACATCTCACCTTTCTTTGCAGACAAGCCATTTGAAATACCCTTAACTTATTTCACAGCCAATAAGTCTTTGAAATAATGTGTATTTTTAGAGAAATCTTCTTATATAATTAGGCAGAAAATCTGACCTGCCATAGTTTTCAAAACAGCATAATTTCACTCTTCTCAATGATGAATCTGTTGTATTACACAACCATTGAGTATTTAGCTTTATCAATGACATGTACTTTAAAAATGTTTTAGAGATCCTACCAGTCTTTGAAAACATCCTTGTTCCTTGTTTCAGTTCCAGTTTTGTATATACTTTCTGCCTTGCACCTGATTATTCCAACATCTGATGGTTGGCCTAGGGAATCTAATTCTGGTATTGATTGTTTTTGCTGCTTGTCTCCCCTTGTAGCTGATTTCTTCATTATTGTGTAAATTTAGATCATGAGCTCATGTTTAGCTAAACAGATGACCTTGTAAGAGGCTTATGAGTGAACGCTCGTAAGCTTCAGCTGAAAGTCCGCAAAGATTTTTTTGTGTCCCTCCAATGAGTTACCCGCGCGGACCCCGTTTTCTACAAGTGTTGGTCCACTACTCCCTGTAGAGGCTGGGACTCAGACAGGACTGCTTTGCTGCCCCCGATCTGGGATAGTGGCTTTGGGCGGCCTGTGGCCGGGGCAGGAGGTTCCCCACGCGTGTCCCACAACCCAACGGCCTGCGAACTTCGGTCCCCTGGCAGGAAGCTATGATGCCCAGTCCTATGGTTAGCTTTGCAGCGAGGTGTACTGCACGGACCGGTTCCACACACACTTCAAGTAAGAGGGCGGCCTGAGTGGAAACGTGAGAGTTTGAGCAGCTGTGCAGAAAGAAGGCGCACTTTGGCATGGGCCTAAATGCTTCTGACACACGACTGGCCCTGCCGGGTTCTGAGGGCCCTGCCGTTGGCCCACTTCTCCCCTGCCCTTTGTTCAGTCACAGCAGAGATGGCCCCAACCACTCCCTCAGTGAAGGCAGTGTTCCAACATCCCTCAGCTCCATGCCCTCTCCGCAGGTTACCATGGACTACAGATGCTGCATTCTGAGTCTAGGGCAGACCGAGAATGCCAAGGGCAGACATGATGACCTTAAATGGTTTCCTCTTGTGTCAATTTTGTTAAACTTTAGGAGCTAGGAAATGGTCCACTTTACACAAATGTTCAAATTTACTGGCATTTCATATATTCTCTGCTATAACATTGTCCTGATTCTTTCTGTATATTCTTTACTTATGTTTTGGTTTTCCTTAATCAAAGTGTGTCTTTTAAACCTTGTCAAAGAATATTCTTTGGACTTACTACCTCAACTGAATTTTATACGTTTTCTGTGGTATTAAGTTCTGCTCATAGATTTATTTATCTTTTTTCTATGTTCTCAGGGTTTATTGTTTTGATCTTCTGATGTCAATTAAAACACCTGGTTATTCATTTTAATAAATCTTTATACTTATAAAGATTTGAATTTTTAAAGCTTCCAGCTTACTTGTAAGTTTCTAAGGGTCCCGTCCTCTACATTGTGGCTGGCCAAAGGCTTAGTTCACAATATAGCAAAGTATATATTGACCTATTTTCCCCTCGACTTTCTGTGATTTCCTATAACTCACCTTTCTTTGCAGACAAGCCATTTGAAATAAACTTAACTTATTTCACAGCCAATAAGTCTTTGAAATAATGTGTATTTTTCAGAGAAATCTTCTTATATATTTAGGCAGAAAATCTGACCTACCATAGTTTTCAAAACAGCATAATTTCACTCTTCACAATGATGAATCTGTTGTATTACACAACCTTTGAGTATTTAGCTTTATCAATGACATGTACTTTAAAAATGTTTTAGAGATCCTACCAGTCTTTGAAAACATCCTTGTTCCTTGTTTCATTTCCAGTTTTATGTATATTTTCTGCCTTGCACCTGATTATTCCAACGTCTGATCGATGGCCTAGGGAATCTAATTTTGGTATTGATTGTTTTTGCTGATTGTCTCCCCCTGTAGCTGATTTCTTCATTATTGTGTAAAATTAGATCATGAGCTCATGTTTAGCTAAACATCTGACTATGTAAGAGGCTTATGTGTGAACCCTCGTAAGCTTCATCACAGAGTCCGCAAAGATTTATTTGTGTCCCTCCAATGAGTTGCCCGCGAGGGCCCCGTTCTCTACAAGTGTTGGTCCACTACTCCCTCTAGAGGCACGGCCTCAGACAGGGCTGCTTTGCGCCCCACGATCTGGGGCAGTGGCAGTGGGCGGCCTGTGGCCCGGGTAGGAGCCTCTCTGCGTGTGTCCCAGGGACCCATCTGCCTGCGAGCTTCCGTCACCTGGCAGGAAGCTACGATGCCCAGACCTATGGTTAGCTGTGCAGCGAGGTGTACAGCGCGGACAGGTTCCACACACACTTCAATAAGAGGTCGGCCTGAGAGGAAAGGTGAGAGTTTGGGCAGCTGTGCAGACAAAGAATGCTTCCTTTGTCTTGGGCCTAAATGCTTGTGACACCCCACTGGGCCTGATGGGCTCTGGGGGCCCTGCCCTGGGCCCCCTGATCCCCTGCCCTTTGTTCAGTCACAGCAGAAATGGCCCCACCCACTCCCTCTGTGAGGGCCCTGTTCCTACCTCCCTCAGCCCCGCCCCCTCTCCGCAGGTTACCATGGACTACAGATGCTGCATTCTCAGGCCAGGGCATTCCGAGAATGCCAAGGGCAGACATGATGACCTTAAATGATTTCCTCTTGTGTCAGTTTTGGTAAACTTTAGGAGCTAGCAACTGGTCCACTTTACACAAATGTTCAAATCTACTGGCATTTCATATATTCTCTGCTATAACATTGTCCTGATTCTTTCTGTATATTCTTTACTTATGTTTTGGTTTTCCTTAATCAAAGTGTGTCTTTTAAACCTTGTCAAAGAATATTCTTTGGACTTAGTACCTCAACTGAATTTTATACGTTTTCTGTGGTATTAATTTCTGCTCATATCTTTATTTATCTTTTTTCTATGTTCTCAGGGTTTATTGTTTTGATCTTCTGATGTCAATTAAAACACTTGGTTATTCATTTTAATAAATCTTTTTACTTATAAAGATTTGAATTTTTAAAGATTCCATCTTACTTGTAAGTTTCTAAGGGTCAGGTCCTCTACATTGTGGCTGGCCAAAGGCTTAGTTCACAATATAGCAAAGTATATATTGACCTGTTTTCGCATCGACTTTCTGTGATTTCCTATATCTCACCTTTCTTTGCAGACAAGCCATTTGAAATAACCTTAACTTATTTTACTGCCAATAAGTCTTTGAAATAATGTGCATTTTTCAGAGAAATCTTATTATATATTTAGGCGCAAAATCTGACCTGCCATAGTTTTCAAAACAGCATAATTTCACTCTTCTCAATGATGAATCTGTTGTATTACACAACCTTTGACTATTTAGCTTTATCAATGACATGTACTTTAAAAATGTTTTAGAGATCCTACCAGTCTTTGAACACATCCTTGTTCCTTGTTTCAGTTCCACTTTTATGTATATTTTCTGCCTTGCACCTGATTATTCCATCGTCTGATCGATGGCTTAGGAAATCTAATTCTGGTATTGATTGTTTTTGCTGATTGTCTCCCCCTGAAGCTGATTTCTTCATTATTGTGTAAATTTAGATCATGAGCTCATGTTTAGCTAAACATCTGACTTTGTAAGAGGCTTAGGTGTGAACACTCGTAAGCTTCATCAGAAAGTCCGCAAAGATTTATTTGTGTCCCTCCAATGAGTTGCCCGCGAGGACCCCGTTTTCTACTAGGGTTGGTCCACTACTCCCTATAGAGGCACGGCCTCAGACAGGGCTGCTTGGCACCCCACGATCTGGGGCATTGGCTGTGGGCGGCCTGTGGCCCGGTTAGGAGACTCTCTGCGTGTGTCCCAGGGACCCATCTGCCTGCGAACTTCGGTCACATGGCAGGAAGCTACGATGCCCAGATCTATGGTTAGCTGTGCAGCGAGGTGTACTGCGCGGACAGGTTCCACACACACTTCAAGTAAGAGGGCGGCCTGAGTGGAAAGGTGAGAGTTTGGGCAGCTGGGCAGACAAAGAAGGCTTCCTTTGTCCTGGGCCTAAATGCTTGTGTACCCCACTGGGCCTGCCGGGCTCTGAGGGTCCTGCCCTGGGCCCCCTGCTCCCCTGCCCTTTGTTCAGTCACAGCAGAGATTGCCACACCCACTCCCTCTGTGAGGGCAGTGTTCCAAACTCCCTCAGCCCCGCCCCCTCTCCGCAGGTTAACATGGACTACAGATGCCGCATTCTGAGTCCAGGGCATTCCGAGAATGCCAAGGGCAGACATGACGACCTTAAATGATTTCCTCTTTTGTCAGTTTTGGTAAATTTTAGGAGCTAGGAACTGGTCCACTTTACACAAATGTTCAAATTTACTGGCATTTCATATACTCTCTGCTATAACATTGTCCTGATTCTTTCTGTATATTCTTTACTTATGTTTTGGTTTTCCTTAATCAAAGTGTGTCTTTTAAACCTTGTCAAAGAATATTCTTTGGACTTACTACATCACCTGAATTTTATACGTTTTCTATTGTATTAAGTTCTGCTCATATCTTTATTTATATTTTTTCTATGTTCTCAGGTTTATTGTTTTGATCTTCTGATGTCAATTAAAACACTTGGTTATTCATTTTAATAAATCTTTTTACTTCTAAAGATTTGAACTTTTCAAGATTCCAGCTTACTTGTAAGTTTCTAAGGGTCAGGTCTTCTACATTGTGGGTGGCCTAAGTCTTAGTTCACCATATAGCAATGTATATATTGACCTATTTTCCCCTCGACTTTCTGTGATTCCCTACATCTCACCTTTCTTTGCAGACAAGCCATTTGAAATACCCTTAACTTATTTCACAGCCAATAAGTCTTTGAAATAATGTGTATTTTTAGAGAAATCTTCTTATATAATTAGGCAGAAAATCTGACCTGCCATAGTTTTCAAAACAGCATAATTTCACTCTTCTCAATGATGAATCTGTTGTATTACACAACCATTGAGTATTTAGCTTTATCAATGACATGTACTTTAAAAATGTTTTAGAGATCCTACCAGTCTTTGAAAACATCCTTGTTCCTTGTTTCAGTTCCAGTTTTGTATATACTTTCTGCCTTGCACCTGATTATTCCAACATCTGATGGTTGGCCTAGGGAATCTAATCCTGGTATTGATTGTTTTTGCTGCTTGTCTCCCCTTGTAGCTGATTTCTTCATTATTGTGTAAATTTAGATCATGAGCTCATGTTTAGCTAAACAGATGACCTTGTAAGAGGCTTATGTGTGAACGCTCGTAAGCTTCAGCAGAATGTCCGCAAAGATTTTTTTGTGTCCCTCCAATGAGTTACCCGCGCGGACCCCGTTTTCTACAAGTGTTGGTCCACTACTCCCTCTAGAGGCTGGGACTCAGACAGGACTGCTTTGCTCCCCCCGATCTGGGATAGTGGCTTTGGGCGGCCTGTGGCCGGGGCAGGAGGTTCCCCACGCGTGTCCCACGACCCATCTGCCTGCGAACTTCGGTCCCCTGGCAGGAAGCTACGATGCCCAGACCTATGGTTAGCTGTGCAGCGAGGTGTACTGCGCGGACAGGTTCCACACACACTTCAATAAGAGGGCGGCCTGAGTGGAAAGGTGAGAGTTTGGGCAGCTGTGCAGACAAAAAGGCTTCCTTTGTCCTGGGCCTAAATGCTTGTGACACCCCACTGGGCCTGCTGGCCTCTGAGTGCCCTGCCCTGGGCCCCCTGCTCCCCTGCCCTTTGTTCAGTCTCAGCAGAGATGGCCCCACCCACTCCCTCTGTGAGGGTCGTGTTCCTACCTCCCTCAGCCCCGCCCCCTCTCCGCAGGTTACCATGGACTACAGATGCTGCATTCTGAGGCCAGGGCATTCCGAGAATGCCAAGGGCAGACATAATGACCTTAAATGATTTCCTCTTGTGTCATTTTTGGTAAACTTTAGGAGCTAGGAAATGGTTCACTTTACAGAAATGTTCAAATTTACTGGCATTTCATATATTCTCTGCTATAACATTGTCCTGATTCATTCTATATATTCTTTAATTCTGTTTCTGTTTTCCTTAATCAAAGTCTGTCTTTTAAATCTGTTCAAACCGTATTCTTTGGATTTACTAAATCACCTCAATTTTATACGTTTTCTGTTGTATTAAGTTCTGCCCATATCTTTATTTATCTTTTTTCTATGTTCTCAGGGTTTATTGTTTTGATCTTCTGATGTCATTTAAAACACTGGGTTATTCATTTTAATGAATCTTTTTACTTATCAAGATTTGAACTTTTGAAGATTCCAGTTTACTTGTACGTTTCACAGGATCAGGTCCTCTACATTGTTGATGGTCTAAGGCTTATTTCACCCTATAGCAAAGTATATATTGACATATTTTCCCCTCGACTTTCTGTGATTCCCTACATCTCACCTTTCTTTGCAGACAAGCCATTTTAAATACCCTTAACTTATTTCACAGCCAATAAGTCTTTAAAATAATGTGTATTTTTAGAGAAAACTTATAATATAATTAGGCAGAAAATCTGACCTGCCATAGTTTTCAAAACAGCATAATTTCACTCATCTCAATGATGAATCTGTTCTATTACACAACCTTTGAGTATTTAGCTTTATCAATGACATGTAATTTAAAAACGTTTTAGAGATCCTACCAGTCTTTGAAAACATCCTTGTTCCTTGTTTCAGTTCCAGGTTTATGTATATTTTCTGCCTTGCACCTGATTATTCCTACATCTGATGGATGGCCTAGGGAATCTAATTCTGGTATTGATTGTTTTTGCTGATTGTCTCCCCTTGTAGCTGATTTCTTCATTATTGTGTAAATATAGATCATGAGCTCATGTTTAGCAAAACAGCTGACCTTGTAAGTGGCTTAGGTGTGAACGCTTGTAAGCTTCAGCAGAAAGATGGCAAAGAGTTATTTGTGACCCTCCATTGAGTTGCCCTCCAGGACCCCGTTTTCTACAAGTGTTGGTCCATACTCCCTCTAGAGGCAGGGGACTCAGACAGGTCTCCTTTGCGTCCCCCGATCTGGGGCAGGGGCTGTGGGCGGCCTGTGGGCCGGGCAGGAGCCTCTCTGCGTGTGTCCCAGGGACCCATCTGCCAGCGAACTTCGGTCACTGGCAGGAAGCTACGATGCCCAGACCTATCTTTAGCTATGCAGCAAGGTGTACTGCGCGGACAGGTTCCACACACACTTCAAGTACGAGGGCGGCCTGAGTGGAAAGGTGAGAGTTTGGGCAGCTGTGCAGACAAAGAAGGCGCCCTTTGGCCTGGGCCTAAATGCTTGTGACACCCCACTGGGCCTCCCGAACTCTGAGGGCCCTGCCCTTGGACCCCTGCTCCCCTGCCCTTTGATCAGTCACAGTAGAGATGGCCACAACCACTCCCTCTGTGAGGGCAGTGTTCCAACCTACCTCAGCCCCGCCCCCTCTTCGCAGGTTACCATGGACTACAGATGCTGCATTCTGAAGCCAGGGCGTTCCGAGAATGCCCAGGGCAGACATGATGACCTTAAATGATTCCCTCTTGTGTCAGTTTTGGTAAACTTTAGGAGCTAGGAAATGGTCCACTTTAGAGAAATGTTCAAATTTACTGGCATTTCATATATTCTCTGCTATAAGTTTGTATGATTCTTTCTGTATATTCTTGACTTGTGTTTTTGTTTTCCTTAATCAAAGTGTGTCTTTTAAATCTTTTCAAAGAATATTCTTTGGACTTACTAAATCACCTCAATTTTATACGTTTTCTGTTGTATTAAGTTCTGCTCATATCTTTATTTATCTTTGTTCTATGTTCTCAGGGTTTATTGTTTTGATCTTCTGATGTCAATTAAAACACTTGGTTATTCCTTTTAATAAATCTTCTTACTTATAAAGATTTGAACTTTTGAAGATTCCAGCTTACTTGTAAGTTTCTAAGGGCAAGGTCCTCTACATTGTTGCTCGCCTAAGGCTTAGTTCACCCTATAGCAATGTATATATTGACACATTTTCCCCTCGACTTTCTGTGATGCCCTACATCTCACCTTTCTTTGCAGACAAGCCATTTGAAATACCCTTAACTTATTTCACAGCCAGTAATCTTTGAAATAATGTGTAGTTTTTAGAGAAATCTTCTTATATAATTAGGCAGAAAAGATGACCTGCCATAGTTTTCAAAACAGCATAATTTCACTCTTCTCAATGATAAATCTGTTGTATTACACAACCTTTGAGTATTTAGCTTTATCAATGAAATGTACTTTAAAACTATTTTACAGATCCTACCAGTCTTTGAAAACATCCTTGTTCCTTAGTACAGTTCCAGTTGTATGTATAATTTCTGCCTTGCACCTGATTATTCCAACATCTGATGGATGGACTAGGGAATCTAATTCTGGTATAGACTGTTTTTGCTGATTGCCTCCCCTTGTAGCTGATTTCTTCATTATTGTGTAAATTTAGATCATGAGTTCATGATTAGCTAAACAGCTGACCTTGTAAGTGGCTTAGGTGTCAACGCTCGTAAGCTTCAACAGGAAGTCAGCAAAGATTTATTTGTGTCTCTACAATGTGTTACCCGCAAGGACCCCATTTTCTAGAAGTGTTGTTCCAGTACTCCCTCTAGAGGCAGGGTACTCAGACAGGGCTGCTTTGCGGCCACTGATGTGGGGCAGGGCCATGGGCGGTCTGTGGTCCAGACAGGAGCCTCTCGGCGTGTGTCACAGGTAACCATCTGCCTGCGAACTTCGGTCACCTGGCAGGAAGCTACGATGCCCAGACCTATGGTTAGCTGTGCAGCGAGATGTACTGCGCAGACAGGTTCCACACACACTTCAAGTAAGGGTCGGCCTGAGTGGAAAGGTGAGAGTGTTGGCAGCTGTGCAGACAAAGAAGGCGCCCTTTGGCCAGGGCCTAAATGCTTGTGACACCCCACTGGGCCTGCCGGGCTCTGAGGGCCCTGCTCTCGGCACCCTGCTCCCCTGCCCTTTGTTCAGTCACAGCAGAGATGGCCACACCCACTCCCTCATTGTGGGCAGTGTTCCAACCACCCTCTGCCCCGCAACCTCTCCGCAGCTTACCATGGAAAACAGATGCAGCATTCTGAGGCCTGGGTATTCCGAGAATGCCAAGGGCAGACATAATGACCTTAAATGATTTCCTCTTGTGTCAGTTTTGGTAAACTTTAGGAGCTAGGAAATGGTCCACTTTACAGAAATGATCAAATTTACTGGCATTTCATATATTCTCTGCTTTAACATTGTCCTGATCCTTTCTATATATTCTTTAATTCTGTTTTTGTTTTCCTTAATCAAATTGTGTCTTTTAAATCTGTTCAAACCGTATTCTTTGGACTTACTAAATCACCTCAATTTTATACGTTTTCTGTTGTATTAAGTTCTGCCCATATCTTTATTTACCTTTTTTCTATATTCTCAGGGTTTATTGTTTTGATCTTCTGATGTCATTTAAAACACTTGGTTATTCATTTTAATGAATCTTTTTACTTATCAAGATTTGAACTTTTGAAGATTCCAGCTTACTTGTACGTTTCACAGGATCAGGTCCTCTACATTGTTGATGGTCTAAGGCTTATTTCACCCTATAGCAAAGTATATATTGACATATTTTCCCCTCGACTTTCTGTGATTCCCTACATCTCACCTTTCTTTGCAGACAAGCCATTTGAAATAACCTTAACTTATTGCACAGCCAATAAGTCTTTGATATAATGTGTATTTTTTTAGAGAAATATTCTTCTATAATTAGGCAGAAAATCTGACCTGCCATAGTTTTCAAAACAGCATAATTTCACTCTTCTCAATGATGAATCTGTTGTATTACACAACCTTTGAGTATTTAGCTTTATCAATGACATGTAATTTAAAAACGTTTTAGAGATCCTACCAGTCTTTGAAAACATCCTTGTTCCTTGTTTCAGTTCCAGTTTTATGTATATTTTCTGCCTTGCACCTGATTATTCCAACATCTGATGGATGGCCTAGGGAATCTTATTCTGGTACTGATTGTTTTTGCTGATTGTCTCCCCTTGTAGCTGATTTCTTCATTATGGTGTAAATTTAGATCATGAGCTCATGTTTAGCTAAACAGCTGACCTTGTAAGGGGCTTAGGTGTGAACGCTTGTAAGCTTTAGCAGAAAGATGGCAAAGATTTATTTGTGTCCCTCCAATGAGTTGCCCTCGAGGACCCCGTTTTCTACAAGTGTTGGTCCAATACTCCCTCTAGAGGCAGGGGACTCAGACAGGTCTGCTTTGCGTCCCCCGATCTGGGGCAGCGGCTGTGGGCGGCCTGTGGGCCGGGCAGGAGCCTCTCTGCGTGTGTCCCAGGGACCCATCTGCCAGCGAACTTCGGTCACCGGCAGGAAGCTACGATGCCCAGACCTATGGTTAGCTATGCAGCAAGGTGTACTGCGCGGACAGGTTCCACACACACTTCAAGTACGAGGGCGGCCTGAGTGGAAAGGTGAGAGTTTGGGCAGCTGTGCAGACAAAGAAGGCGCCCTTTGGCCTGGGCCTAAATGCTGGTGACACCCCACTGGGCCTCCCGAACTCTGAGGGCCCTGCCCTGGGACCCCTGCTCCCCTGCCCTTTGATCAGTCAAAGCAGAGATGGCCACACCCACTCCCTCTGTGAGGGCAGTGTTCCAACCGCCCTCAGACCCGCCCCCTCTTCGCAGGTTACCATGGACAACAGATGCTGCATTCTGAGGCCAGGGCGTTCCGAGAATGCCCAGGGCAGACATGATGACCTTAAATGATTCCCTCTTGTGTCAGTTTTGGTCAACTTTAGGAGCTAGGAAATGGTCCACTTTACAGAAATGTTCACATTTACTGGCATTTCATATATTCTCTGCTATAAGATTGTCTGATTCTTTCTGTATATTCTTGACTTATGTTTTTGTTTTCCTTAATCAAAGTGTGTCGTTTAAATCTTTTCAAAGAATATTCTTTGGACTTACTAAATCACCTCAATTTTATACGTTTTCTGTTGTATTAAGTTCTGCTCATATCTTTATTTATCTTTGTTCTATGTTCTCAGGGTTTATTGTTTTGATCTTCTGATGTCAATTAAAACACTTGGTTTTTCCTTTTAATAAACCTTCTTACTTATAAAGATTTGAACTTTTGAAGATTTCAGATTACTTGTAAGTTTCTAAGGGCGAGGTCCTCTACATTGTTGCTCGACTAAGGCTTAGTTCACCCTATAGCAATGTATATATTGACACATTTTACACTCGACTTTCTGTGATGCCCTACATCTCACCTTTCTTTGCAGACAAGCCATTTGAAATACCCTTAACTTATTTCACAGCCAGTAAGTCTTTGAAATAATGTGTATTTTTTAGAGAAATCTTCTTATATAATTAGGCAGAAAAGATGACCTGCCATAGTTTTCAAAACAGCATAATTTCACTCTTCTCAATGATAAATCTGTTGTATTACACAACGTATGAGTATTTAGCTTTATCAATGAAATGTACTTTAAAACTATTTTAGAGATCCTACCAGTCTTTGAAAACATCCTTGGTCCTTAGTTCAGTTCCAGTTGTATGTATATTTTCTGCCTTGCACCTGATTATTCCAACATCTGATGGATGGCCTAGGGAATCTAATTCTGGTATTGATTGTTTTTGCTGATTGCCTCCCCTTGTAGCTGATTTCTTCCGTATTGTGTAAATTTAGATCATGAGCTCATGATTAGCTAAACAGCTGACCTTGTAAGTGGCTTAGGTGTCAACGCTCGTAAGCTTCAACAGGAAGTCAGCAAAAATTTATTTGTGTCTCTACAATGAGTTACCCTCAAGGACCCCATTTTCTAGAAGTGTTGTTCCAGTACTCCCTCTAGAGTCAGGGTACTCAGACAGGGCTTCTTTGCGGCCACTGATGTGGGGCAGGGCCATGGGCGGTCTGTGGTCCAGACAGGAGCCTCTCGGCGTGTGTCACAGTTAACCATCTGCCTGCGAACTTCGGTCACCTCGCAGGAAGCTACGATGCCCAGACCTATGGTTAGCTGTGCAGCGAGGTGTACTGCGCAGACAGGTTCCACACACACTTCAAGTAAGGGGTCGGCCTGAGTGGAAAGGTGAGAGTGTTGGCAGCTGTGCAGACAAAGAAGGCGCCCTTTGGCCAGGGCCTAAATGCTTGTGACAACCCAATGGGCCTGCCGGGCTCTGAGGGCCCTGCCCTGGGCCCCCTGCTCCCCTGCCGTTTGTTCAGTCACAGCAGAGATGGCCACACCCACTCCCTCATTGTGGGCAGTGTTCCAACCACCCTCTGCCCCGCCACCTCTCCGCAGCTTACCATGGACAACAGATGCAGCATTCTGAGGCCTGGGTATTCCGAGAATGCCAAGGGGAGACATAATGACCTTAAATGATTTCCTCTTGTGTCAGTTTTGGAAAACTTTAGGAGCTAGGAAATGGTCCACTTTACAGAAATGTTCAAATTTACTGGCATTTCATATATTCTCTGCTATAACATTGTCCTGATTCTTTCTATATATTCTTTAATTCTGTTTTTGTTTTCCTTAATCAAAGTGTGTCTTTTAAATCTGTTCAAACCGTATTCTTTGTACTTACTAAATCACCTCAATTTTATACGTTTGCTGTTGTATTCAGTTCTGCCCATATATTTATCTTTTTTCTATGTTCTCAGGGTTTATTGTTTTGATCTTCTGATGTCATTTAAAACACTTGGTTATTCATTTTAATGAATCTTTTTACATATCAAGATTTGATCTTTTGAAGATTCCAGCTTACTTGTACGTTTCACAGGATCAGGTCCTCTACATTGTTGATGGTCTAAGGCTTATTTCACCCTATCGCAAAGTATATATTGACATATTTTCCCCTCGACTTTCTGTGATTCCCTACATCTCACCTTTCTTTGCAGACAAGCCATTTGAAATACCCTTAACTTATTTCACAGCCAATAAGTCTTTAAAATAATGTGTATTTTTTAGTGAAATCTGCTTCTATAATTAGGCAGAAAATCTGACCTGCCATAGTTTTCAAAACAGCATAATTTCACTCTTCTCAATGATGAATATGTTCTATTACACAAACTTTGAGTATTTAGCTTTATCAATGACATGTAATTTAAAAACGTTTTAGAGATCCTACCAGTCTTTGAAAACATCCTTGTTCCTTGTTTCAGTTCCAGTTTTATGTATATTTTCTGCCTTGCACCTGATTATTCCAACATCTGATGGATGGCCTAGGGAATCTAATTCTGGTATTGATTGTTTTTGCTGATTGTCTCCCCTTGTAGCTGATTTCTTCATTATTGTGTAAATTTAGATCATGAGCTCATGTTTAGCTAAACAGCTGACCTTGTAAGTGGCTTAGGTGTGAACGCTTGTAAGCTTTAGCAGAAAGATGGCAAAGATTTATTTGTGTCCGTCCAATGAGTTGCCCTCGAGGACCCCGTTTTCTACAAGTGTTGGACCAATACTCCCTCTAGAGGCAGGGGACTCAAAAAGGTCTGATTTGCGTCCCCCGATCTGGGGCAGGGGCTTTGGGCGGCCTGTGGGCCGGGCAGGAGCCTCTCTGCGTGTGTCCCAGGGACCCATCTGCCAGCGAACTTCGGTCACCGGCAGGAAGCTACGATGCCCAGACCTATGGTTAGCTATGCAGCAAGGTGTACTGCACGGACAGGTTCCACACACACTTCAAGTACGAGGGCGGCCTGAGTGGAAAGGTGAGAGTTTGGGCAGCTGTGCAGACAAAGAAGGCGCCCTTTGGCCTGGGGCTAAATGCTTGTGACACCCCACTGGGCCTCCCGAACTCTGAGGGCCCTGCCCTGGGACCCCTGCTCCCCTGCCCTTTGTTCAGTCACAGCAGAGATGGCCACACCCACTCCCTCATTGTGGGCAGTGTTCCAACCACCCTCTGCCCCGCCACCTCTCCGCAGCTTACCATGGACAACAGATGCTGCATTCTGAGGCCAGGGTATTCCGAGAATGCCAAGGGCAGACATAATGACCTTAAATGATTTCCTCTTGTGTCAGTTTTGGTAAACTTTAGGAGCTAGGAAATGATCCACTTTACAGAAATGTTCAAATTTACTGGCATTTCATATATTCTCTTCTATAACATTGTCCTGATTCTTTCTATATATTCTTTAATTCTGTTTTTGTTTTCCTTAATCAAAGTGTGTCTTTTAAATCTGTTCAAACCGTATTCTTCGGACTTACTAAATCACCTCAATTTTATACGTTTTCTGTTGTATTAAGTTCTGCCCATGTCTTTATTTATCTTTTTTCTATGTTCTCAGGGTTTATTGTTTTGATCTTCTGATGTCATTTAAAACACTTGGTTATTCATTTTAATGAATCTTTTTACTTATCAAGATTTGAACTTTTGAAGATTCCAGCTTACTTGTACGTTTCACAGGATCAGGTCCTCTACATTGTTGATGGTCTAATTCTTATTTCACCCTATAGCAAAGTATATATTGACAGAATTTCCCCTCGACTTTCTGTGATTCCCTACATCTCACCTTTCTTTGCAGACAAGCCATTTGAAATACCCTTAACTTATTTCACAGCCAATAAGTCTTTAAAATAATGTGCATTTTTTAGAGAAATCTTCTTCTATAATTAGGCAGAAAATCTGACCTGCCATAGTTTTCAAAACAGCATAATTTCACTCTTCTCAATGATGAATCTGTTCTTTTACACAACCTTTGAGTATTTAGCTTTATCAATGACATGTAATTTAAAAACGTTTTAGAGATCCTACAAGTCTTTGAAAACATCCTTGTTCCTTGTTTCAGTTCCAGTTTTATGTATATTTTCTGCCTTGCACCTGATTATTCCAACATCTGATGGATGGCCTAGGGAATCTAATTCTGGTATTGATTGTTTTTGCTGATTGCCTCCCCTTGTAGCTGATTTCTTCATTATTGTGTAAATTTAGATCATGAGCAAATGTTTAGCTAAACAGCTGACCTTGTAAGTGGCTTAGGTGTGAACGCTCGTAAACTTCAGGAGAAAGTTGGCAAAGATTTATTTGTGTCCCTGCAATGAGTTGCCCTCGAGGACCCCGTTTTCTACAAGTGTTGGTCCAATACTCCCTCTAGAGGCAGGGGACCCAGACAGGTCTGCTTTGCGTCACCCGGTCTGGGGCAGGGGCTGTGGGCGGCCTGTGGGCCGGACAGGAGCCTCTCTGCGTGTCTCCCAGGGACCCATGTGCCAGCAAACTTCGGTCACCGGCAGGAAGCTACGATGCCCAGACCTATGGTTAGCTATGCAGCAAGGTGTACTGCACGGACAGGTTCCACACACACTTCAAGTACGAGGGCGGCCTGAGTGGAAAGGTGAGAGTTTGGGCAGCTGTGCAGACAAAGAAGGCACCCTTTGGCCTGGGCCTAAATGCTGGTGACACCCCACTGGGCCTCCCGAAATCTGAGGGCCCTGCCCTGGGACCCCTGCTCCCCTGCCCTTTGATCAGTCACAGCAGAGATGGCCACACACACTCCCTCTGTGAGGGCAGTGTTCCAACCTCCCTCAGCCCCGCCCCCTCTTCGCAGGTTACCATGGACTACAGATGCTGCATTCTGACGCCAGGGCGTTCCGAGAATGCCCAGGGCAGACATGATGACCTTAAATGATTCCCTCTTGTGTCAGTTTTGGTAAACTTTAGGAGCTAGGAAATGGTCCACTTTACAGAAATGTTCAAATTTACTGGCATTTCATATATTCTCTGCTATAAGTTTGTCTGATTCTTTCTGTATAATCTTGTCTTATGTTTTTGTTTTCCTTAATCAAAGTGTGTCTTTTAAATCTTTTCAAAGAATATTCTTTGGACTTACTAAATCACCTCAATTTTATACGTTTTCTGTTGTATTAAGTTCTGCTCATATATTTATTTATCTTTTTTCTATGTTCTCAGGGTTTATTGTTTTGATCTTCTGATGTCAATTGAAACACTTGGTTATTCCTTTTAATAAATTTTTTACTTATAAAGATTTGAACTTTTGAAGATTCCAGCTTACTTGTAAGTTTCTAAGGGCAAGGTCCTCTACATTGTTGCTCGCCTAAGGCTTAGTTCACCCTATAGCAATGTATATATTGACACATTTTCCCCTCGACTTTCTGTGATTTCCTACATCTCACCTTTCTTTGCAGACAAGCCATTTGAAATACCCTTAACTTATTTCACAGCCTATATGTCTTTGAAATAAGGTGTATTTTTTTAGAGAAATCTTCTTCTATAATTAGGCACAAAATCTGACCTGCCATAGTTTTCAAAACAGCATAATTTCACTCTTGTCAATGATAAATCTGTTGTATTACACAACCTTTGAGTATTTAGCTTTATCAATGACATGTACTTTAAAAATATTTTAGAGATCCTACCAGTCTTTGAAAACATCCTTGTTCCTTAGTTCAGTTCCAGTTGTATGTATATTTTCTGCCTTGCACCTGATTATTCCAACATCTGATGGATGGCCTAGGGAATCTAATTCTGGTATTGATTGTTTTTGCTGATTGCCTCCCCTTGTAGATGATTTCTTCATTACTGTGTAAATTTAGATCATGAGCTCATGATTAGCTAAACAGCTGACCTTTTAAGTGGCTTAGGTGTCAACACTCGTAAGCTTCAACAGGAAGTTAGCAAAGATTTATTTGTGTCTCTACAATGAGTTACCCGCAAGGACCCCATTTTCTAGAAGTGTTGTTCCAGTACTCCCTCTAGAGGCAGGGTACTCAGACAGTGCTGATTTGCGGCCACTGATGTGGGCCAGGGCCATGGGCGGTCTGTGGCCCAGACAGGAGCCTCTCGGCGTGTGTCCCAGGTAACCATCTGCTTGCGAACTTCGGTGACCTGGCAGGAAGCTACGATGCGCAGACCTATGGTTAGCTGTGTAGCGAGGTGTACTGCGCAAACAGGTTCCACACACACTTCAAGTAAGGGGTCGGCCTGAGTGGAAAGGTGAGAGTGTTGGCAGCTCTGCCGACAAAGAAGGCGCCCTTTGGCCTGGGCCTAAATGCTTGTGACACCCCACTGGGCCTGCCGGGCTCTGAGGGCCCTGCCCTCGGCCCCCTGCTCCCCTGCCCTTTGTTCAGTCACAGCAGAGATGGCCACACCCACTCCCTCATTGTGGGCAGTGTTCCAACCACCCTCTGCCCCGCCACCTCTCCGCAGCTTACCATGGACAACAGATGCTGCATTCTGAGGCCAGGGTATTCCGAGAATGCCAAGGACAGACATAATGACCTTAAATGATTTACTCTTGTGTCAGTTTTGGTAAACTTTAGGAGCTAGGAAATGGTCCACTTTACAGAAATGTTCAAATTTACTGGCATTTCATATATTCTCTGCTCTAACATTGTCCTGATTCTTTCTATATATTCTTTAATTCTGTTTTTTTTCCTTAATCAAAGTGTGTCTTTTAAATCTGTTCAAACCGTATTCTTTGGAATTACTAAATCACCTCAATTTTATACGTTTTCTGTTGTACTAAGTTCTGCCCATATCTTTATTTATCTTTTTTCTATGTTCTCAGGGTTTATTGTTTTGATCTTCTGATGTCTTTTAAAACACTTGGTTATTCATTTTAATGATTCTTTTACTTATCAAGATTTGAACTTTTGAAGATTCCAGCTTACTTGTACGTTTCACAGGATCAGGTCCTCTACATTGTTGATGGTCTAAGGCTTATTTCACCCTATAGCAAAGTATATATTGACATAATTTCCCCTCGACTTTCTGTGATTCCCTACATCTCACCTTTCTTTGCAGACAAGCCATTTGAAATACCCTTAACTTATTTCACAGCCAATAAGTCTTTAAAATAATGGGGTTTTTTTGTTTGTTTTTGTTTTTTTTGCGGTACGTGGGCCTCTCACCGTTGTGGACTTTCCCGTTGCAGAGCACAGGCTCCGGACGCATAGGACCTGGGCCATGGCCCACGGGCCCTGCCGCCGCACAGCATGTGGGATTCTCCCGGACCGGGGCACGAGCCCATGTCCCATGCATCGGCAGGGAGACCCTCAACCATTGTGCCACCAGGGAAGCCCCAATAATGTCTATTTTTTTGAGAAATCTTCTTCTACAATTAGGCAGAATATCTGACCTGCCATAGATTTCAAAACAGCATAATTTCACTCTTGTCAATGATAAATCTGTTGTATTACACAACCATTGTGTATTTAGCTTTATCAATGACATGTACTTTAAAAATATTTTAGAGATCCTACCAGTCTTTGAAAACATCCTTGTTCCTTAGTTCAGTTCCAGTTGTATGTATATTTTCTGCCTTGCACCTGATTATTCCAACATCTGATGGATGGCCTAGGGAATCTAATTCTGGTATTGATTGTTTTTGCTGATTGCCTCCCCTTGTAGATGATTTCTTCATTACTGTGTAAATTTAGATCATGAGCTCATGATTTGCTAAACAGCTGACCTTTTAAGTGGCTTAGGTGTCAACACTCGTAAGCTTCAACAGGAAGTTAGCAAAGATTTATTTGTGTCTCTACAATGAGTTACCCGCAAGGACCCCATTTTCTAGAAGTGTTGTTCCAGTACTCCCTCTAGAGGCAGGGTACTCAGACAGGGCTGATTTGCGGCCACTGATGTGGGCCAGGGCCATGGGCGGTCTGTGGCCCAGACAGGAGCCTCTCGGCGTGTGTCCCAGGTAACCATCTGCTTGCAAACTTCGGTGACCTGGCAGGAAGCTACGATGCGCAGACCTATGGTTAGCTGTGTAGCGAGGTGTACTGCGCAAACAGGTTCCACACACTCTTCAAGTAAGGGGTCGGCCTGAGTGGAAAGGTGAGAGTGTTGGCAGCTCTGCCGACAAAGAAGGCGCCCTTTGGCCTGGGCCTAAATGCTTGTGACACCCCACTGGGCCTTCCGGGCTCTGAGGGCCCTGCCCTCGGCCCCCTGCTCCCCTGCCCTTTGTTCAGTCACAGCAGAGATGGCCACACCCACTCCCTCATTGTGGGCAGTGTTCCAACCACCCTCTGCCCCGCCACCTCTCCGCAGCTTACCATGGACAACAGATGCTGCATTCTGAGGCCAGGGTATTCCGAGAATGCCAAGGACAGACATAATGACCTTAAATGATTTACTCTTGTGTCAGTTTTGGTAAACTTTAGGAGCTAGGAAATGGTCCACTTTACAGAAATGTTCAAATTTACTGGCATTTCATATATTCTCTGCTCTAACATTGTCCTGATTCTTTCTATATATTCTTTAATTCTGTTTTTGTTTTCCTTAATCAAAGTGTGTCTTTTAAATCTGTTCAAACCGTATTCTTTGGAATTACTAAATCACCTCAATTTTATACGTTTTCTGTTGTACTAAGTTCTGCCCATATCTTTATTTATCTTTTTTCTATGTTCTCAGGGTTTATTGTTTTGATCTTCTGATGTCTTTTAAAACACTTGGTTATTCATTTTAATGATTCTTTTTACTTATCAAGATTTGAACTTTTGAAGATTCCAGCTTACTTGTACGTTTCACAGGATCAGGTCCTCTACATTGTTGATGGTCTAAGGCTTATTTCACCCTATAGCAAAGTATATATTGACATAATTTCCCCTCGACTTTCTGTGATTCCCTACATCTCACCTTTCTTTGCAGACAAGCCATTTGAAATACCCTTAACTTATTTCACAGCCAATAAGTCTTTAAAATAATGGGGTTTTTTTGTTTGTTTTTGTTTTTTTTGCGGTACGTGGGCCTCTCACCGTTGTGGACTTTCCCGTTGCAGAGCACAGGCTCCGGACGCATAGGACCTGGGCCATGGCCCACGGGCCCAGCCGCCGCGCAGCATGTGGGATTCTCCCGGACCGGGGCACGAGCCAATGTCCCATGCATCGGCAGGGAGACCCTCAACCATTGTGCCACCAGGGAAGCCCCAATAATGTCTATTTTTTTGAGAAATCTTCTTCTACAATTAGGCAGAAAATCTGACCTGCCATAGTTTTCAAAACAGCATAATTTCACTCTTCTCAATGATGAATCTGTTCTATTACACAACCTTTGAGTATTTCGCTTTATCAATGACATGTAATTTAAAAACGTTTTAGAGATCCTACCAGTCTTTGAAAACATCCTTGTTCCTTGTTTCAGTTCCAGTTTTATGTATATTTTCTGTCTTGCACCTGATTATTCAAACATCTGATGGATGGCCTAGGGAATCTAATTCTGGTACTGATTGTTTTTGCTGATTGTCTCCCCTTGTAGCTGATTTCTTCATTATTGTGTAAATTTAGATCATAGGCTCATGTTTAGCTAAACAGCTGACCTTGTAAGGGGCTTAGGTGTGAACGCTCGTAAGCTTCAGCAGAAAGTTGGCAAAGATTTATTTGTGTCCCTCCAATGAGTTGCCCTCGAGGACCCCGTTTTCTACAAGTGTTGGTCCAATACTCCCTCTAGAGGCAGGGGACTCAGACTGGTCTGCTTTGCGTCCCCCGATCTGGGGCAGGGGATGTGGGCGGCCTGTGGTGCCAGCAGGAGCCTCTCTGCGTGTGTCCCAGGGACCCATCTGCCAGCGAACTTTGGTCACCGGCAGGAAGCTACGATGCCCAGACCTATGGTTAGCTATGCAGCAAGGTGTAGTGCGCAGACAGGTTCCACACAAACTTCTAGTACGAGGGCGGCCTGAGTGGAAAGGTGAGGGTTTGGGCAGCTGTGCAGACAAAGAATGCGCCCTTTGGACTGGGCCTAAATGCTTGTGACACCCCACTGGGCCTCCCGAACTCTGAGGGCCCTGCCCTGGGAACCCTGCTCCCCTGCCCTTTGATCAGTCACAGCAGAGATGGCCACACCCACTCCCTCTGTGAGGGCAGTGTTCCAACCTCCCTCAGCCCCGCCGCCTCTTCGCAGGTTACCATGGACTACAGATGCTGCATTCTGAGGCCAGGGCGTTCCGAGAATGCCCAGGGCAGACATGATGACATTAAATGATTCCCTCTTGTGTCTGTTTTGGTAAACTTTAGGAGCTAGGAAATGGTCCACTTTACAGAAATGTTCAAATTTACTGGCATTTCATATATTCTCTGCTATAAGATTGTCTGATTCTTTCTGTATATTCTTGACTTATGTTTTTGTTTTCCTTAATCAAAGTGTGTCTTTTAAATCTTTTCAAAGAATATTCTTTAGACTTACTAAATCACCTCAATTTTATACGTTTTCTGTTGTATTAAGTTCTGCTCATATATTTATTTATCTTTTTTCTATGTTCTCAGGGTTTATTGTTTTGATCTTCTGATGTCAATTAAAACACTTGGTTATTCCTTTAATAAACGTTCTTACTTATAAAGATTTGAACTTTTGAAGATTCCAGCTTACTTGTAAGTTTCTAAGGGCAAGGTCCTCTACATTGTTGCTCGCCTAAGGCTTAGTTCACCCTAGAGCAATGTATATATTGACACATTTTCCCCTCGACTTTCTGTGATTCCCTACATCTCACCTTTCTTTGCAGACAAGCCATTTGAAATACCCTTCACTTATTTCACAGCCAATAAGTTTTTGAAATAATATGTATTTTTTAGAGATATCTTCTTGTATAATTAGGCAGAAAATCTGACCCGCCATAGTTTTCAAAACAGCATAATTTCACTCTTCTCAATGTTAAATCTGTTGTATTACACAACCTTTGAGTATTTAGCTTTATCAATGACATGTACTTTAAAACTATTTTAGAGATCCTAAAAGTCTTTGAAAACATCCGTGTTCCTTAGTTCAGTTCCAGTTGTATGTATATTTTCTGCCTTGCACCTGATTATTCCAACATCTGATGGATGGCCTAGGGAATCTAATTCTGGTATTGATTGTTTTTGCTGATTGCCTCCCCTTGTAGCTGATATCTTCATTATTGTGTAAATTTAGATCATGAGCTCATGATTAGATAAACAGCTGACCTTGTAAGTGGCTTAGGTGTCAACACTCGTAAGCTTCAACAGGGAGTCAGCAAAGATTTATTTGTGTCTCTACAATGAGTTACACGCAAGGACCCCATTTACTAGAAGTGTTGTTCCAGTACTCCCTCTAGAGGCAGGGTACTCAGACAGGGCTGCTTTGCGGCCACTGATGTGGGCCAGGGCCATGGGCGGTCTGTGGCCCAGGCAGGAGCCTCTAGGTGTGTGTCCCAGGTAACCATCTGCTTGCAAACTTCGGTGACCTGGCAGGAAGCTACGATGCCCAGACCTATGGTTAGCTGTGCAGAGAGGTGTACTGCGCAGACAGGTTCCACACACACTTCAAGTTAGGGGTCGGCCTGAGTGGAAAGGTGAGAGTTTTGGCAGCTGTGCAGACAAAGAAGGCGCCCTTTGGCCTGGGCCTAAATGTTTGTGACACCCCACTGGGCCTGCCCTTCTGTGAGGGCCCTGCCCTGGGCCCCCTGCTCCCCTGCCCTTTGTTCAGTCACAGCAGAGTTGGTCACACCCACTCCCTCATTGTGGGCAGTGTTCCAACCACCCTCTGCCCAGCCACCTCTCCGCAGCTTACCATGGACAACAGAAGCTGCATTCTGAGGCCAGTGTATTCCGAGAATGCCAAGGGCAGACATAATGACCTTAAATGATTTCCTCTTGTGTCAGTTTTGGTAAACTTTAGGAGCTAGGAAATGGTCCACTTTACAGAAATGTTCAAATTTACTGGCATTTCATATATTCTCTGCTATAACTTTGTCCTGATTCTTTCTATATATTCTTTAATTCTGTTTTTGTTTTCCTTAATCAAAGTGTGTCTTTTAAATCTGTTCAAACCGTATTCTTCGGACTTACTAAATCACCTCAATTTTATACGTTTTCTGTTGTATTAAGTTCTGCCCATATCTTTATTTATCTTTTTTCTATGTTCTCAGGGTTTATTGTTTTGATCTTCTTGTGTCATTTAAAACACTTATTTATTCATTTTAATGAATCTTTTTACTTATCAAGATTTGAACTTTTGAAGATTCCAGCTTACTTGTACGTTTCACAGGATCAGGTCCTCTACATTGTTGATGGTCTAAGGCTTATTTCACCCTATAGCAAAGTATATATTGACATATTTTCCCTCGACTTTCTGTGATTCCCTACATGTCACCTTTCTTTGCAGACAAGCCATTTGAAATACCCTTAACTTATTTCACAGCCAATAAGTCTTTAAAATAATGTGTATTTTTAGAGAAAACTTATTATATAATTAGGCAGAAAATCTGACCTGCCATAGTTTTCAAAACAGCATAATTTCACTCTTCTCAATGATGAATCTGTTCTATTACACAACCTTTGAGTATTTCGCTTTATCAATGACATGTAATTTTAAAACGTTTTAGAGATCCTACCACTCTTTGAAAACATCCTTGTTCCTTGTTTCAGTTCCAGTTTTATGTATATTTTCTGCCTTGCACCTGATTATTCCAACATCTGATGAATGCCCAAGGAATCTAATTCTGGTATTGATTGTTT
The DNA here is from genome assembly GCF_964165515.1 of Mesoplodon bidens. Lineage (NCBI taxonomy): Eukaryota > Metazoa > Chordata > Mammalia > Artiodactyla > Ziphiidae > Mesoplodon > Mesoplodon bidens. Next base: position 57,858 of record NW_027671844.1, read on the forward strand.
TTGCTGATTGTCTCCCCTTGTAGCTGATTTCTTCATTATTGTGTAAATTTAGATCATGAGCTCATGTTTAGCTAAACAGCTGACCTTGTAAGTGTCTTAGGTGTGAACGCTCGTAAGCTTCAGCAGAAAGTTGGCAAAGATTTATTTGTGTCCCTCCAATGAGTTGCCCTCCAGGACCCAGTTTTCTACAAGTGTTGGTCCAATACTCCCTCTAGAGGCAGGGGACTCATACAGGTCTGCTTTGCGACCCCCGATCTGGGGCAGGGGCTGTGGGCGGCCTGTGGCCCCGGCAGGAGCCTCTCTGCGTGTGTCCCAGGGACCCATCTGCCAGCGAACTTCGGTCACCGGCACTAAGCTACGATGCCCAGACCTATGGTTAGCTATGCAGCAAGGTGTACTGCGCGGACAGGTTCCACACACACTTCAAGTACGAGGGCGGCCTGAGTGGAAAGGTGAGAGTTTGGGCAGCTGTGCAGACAAAGAAGGCGCCCTTTGGCCTGGGCCTAAATGCTTGTGACACACCACTGGGCCTCCCGAACACTGAGGGCCCTGCCCTGGGACCCCTGCTCCCCTGCCCTTTGATCAGTCACAGCAGAGATGGCCACACACACTCCCTCTGTGAGGGCAGTGTTCCAACCTCCCTCAGCCCCGCCCCCTCTTCGCAGGTTACCATGGACTACAGATGCTGCATTCTGAGGCCAGGGCGTTCCGAGAATTCCCAGGGCAAACATGATGACCTTAAATGATTCCCTCTTGTGTAGGTTTTGGTAAACTTTAGGAGCTAGGAAATGGTCCTCTTTACAGAAATGTTCAAATTTACTGGCATTTCATATATTCTCTGCTATAAGATTGTCTGATTCTTTCTGTATATTCTTGACTTATGTTTTTGTTTTCCTTAATCAAAGTGTGTCTTTTAAATCTTTTCAAAGAATATTCTTTGGACTTACTAAATCACCTCAATTTTATACGTTTTCTGTTGTATTAAGTTCTGCTCATATCTTTATTTATCTTTTTTCTATGTTCTCAGGGTTTATTGTTTTGATCTTCTGATGTCAATTAAAACACTTGGTTATTCCTTTTAATAAATCTTTTTACTTATAAAGATTTGAACTTTTGAAGATTCCAGATAACTTGTAAGATTCTAAGGGCAAGGTCCTCTACATTGTTGCTCGCCTAAGGCTTAGTTCACCCTATAGCAATGTATATATTGACAGAATTTCCCCTCGACTTTCTGTGATTCCCTATATCTCACCTTTCTTTGCAGACAAGCCATTTGAAATACCCTTAACTTATTTCACAGCCAATAAGTCTTTAAAATAATGTGCCTTTTTTAGAGAAATCTTCTTATATAATTAGGCAGAAAATCTGACCTGCCATAGTTTTCAAAACAGCATAATTTCACTCTTCTCAATGATGAATCTGTTCTATTACACAACCATTGAGTATTTAGCTTTATCAATGACATGTAATTTAAAAACGTTTTAGAGATCCTACCAGTCTTTGAAAACATCCGTGTACCTTAGTTCAGTTCCAGTTGTAAGTATATTTTCTGCCTTGCACCTGATTATTCCAACATCTGATGGATGGCCTAGGGAATCTAATTCTGGTATTGATTGTTTTTGCTGATTGCCTCCCCTTGTAGCTGTTATCTTCATTATTGTGTAAATTTAGATCAGGAGCTCATGATTAGATAAACAGCTGACCTTGTAAGTGGCTTAGGTGTCAACACTCGTAAGCTTCAACAGGGAGTCAGCAAAGATTTATTTGTGTCTCTACAATGAGTTACCCGCAAGGACCCCATTTTCTAGAAGTGTTGTTCCAGTACTCCCTCTAGAGGCAGGGTACTCAGACAGGGCTGCTTTGCGGCCACTGATGTGGGCCAGGGCCATCGGCGGTCTGTGGCCCAGGCAGGAGCCTCTCGGCGTGTGTCCCAGATAACCATCTGCATGCGAACTTCGGTGACCTGGCAGGAAGCTACAATGCCCAGACCTATGGTTAGCTGTGCAGAGAGGTGTACTGCGCAGACAGGTTCCACACACACTTCAAGTAAGGGGTCGGCCTGAGTGGAAATGTGAGAGTTTTGGCAGCTGTGCAGACAAAGAAGGCGCCCTTTGGCCTGGGCCTAAATGCTTGTGACACCCCACTGGGCCTGCCGGGCTCTGAGGGCCCTGTCCTGGGCCCCCTGCTCCCCTGCCCTTTGTTCAGTCACAGCAGAGATGGCCACACCCACTCCCTCATTGTGGGCAGTGTTCCAACCGCCCTCTGCCCCGCCACCTCTTCGCAGCTTACCATGGACAACAGATGCTGCATTCTGAGGCCAGGGTATTGCGAGATTGCCAAGGGCAGACATAATGACCTTAAATGATTTCCTCTTGTGTCAGTTTTGGTAAACTTTAGGAGCTAGGAAATGGTCCACTTTACAGAAATGTTCAAATTTACTGGCATTTCATATATTCTCTACTATAACATTGTCCTGATTCTAAATATATATTCTTTAATTCTGTTTTTGTTTTCCTTAATCAAAGTGTGTCTTTTAAATCTGTTCAAACCGTATTCTTCGGACTTACTAAATCACCTCAATTTTATACGTTTTCTGTTGTATTAAGTTCTGCCCATATCTTTATTTATCTTTTTTCTATGTTCTCAGGGTTTATTGTTTTGATCTTCTGATGTCATTTTAAACACTTGGTTATTCATTTTAATGAATCTTTTTACTTATCAAGATTTGAACTTTTGAAGATTCCAGCTTTCTTGTGCGTTTCACAGGATCAGGTCCTCTACATTGTTGATGGTCTAAGGCTTATTTACCCTATAGCAAAGTATATATTGACATATTTTCCCTCGACTTTCTGTGATTCCCTACATCTCACCTTTCTTTGCAGACAAGCCATTTGAAATACCCTTAACTTATTTCACAGCCAATAAGTCTTTAAAATAATGTGTATTTTTAGAGAAAACTTATTATATAATTAGGCAGAAAATCTGACCTGCCATAGTTTTCAAAACAGCATAATTTCACTCTTCTCAATGATGAATCTGTTCTATTACACAACCTTTGAGTATTTCGATTTATCAATGACATGTAATTTAAAAACGTTTTAGAGATCCTACCAGTCTTTGAAAACATCCTTATTCCTTGTTTCAGTTCCAGTTTTATGTATATTTTCTGCCTTGCACCTGATTATTCCAACATCTGATGGATGGCCTAGGGAATCTAATTCTGGTATTGATTGTTTTTGCTGATTGTCTCCCCTTGTAGCTGATTTCTTCATTATTGTGTAAATTTAGATCGTGAGCTCATGTTTAGCTAAACAGCTGACCTTGTAAGTGGCTTAGGTGTGAACGCTCGTAAGCTTCAGCAGAAAGTTGGCAAAGATTTATTTGTGTCCCACCAATGAGTTGCCCTCGAGGACCCCGTTTTCTACAAGTGTTGGTCCAATACTCCCTCTAGAGGCAGGGGACTCAGACAGGTCTGCTTTGCGTCCCCCGATCTGGGACAGGGGCTGTGGGCGGCCTGTGGCCCCGGCAGGAGCCTCTCTGCGTGTGTCCCAGGGACCCATCTGCCAGGGAACTTCGGTCACCGGCACTAAGCTACGATGCCCAGACCTATGGTTAGCTATGCAGCAAGGTGTACTGCGCGGACAGGTTCCACACACACTTCAAGTACGAGGGCGGCCTGAGTGGAAAGGTGAGAGTTTGGGCAGCTGTGCAGACAAAGAAGGCACCCTTTGGCCTGGGCCTAAATGCTTGTGACACCCCACTGGGCCTCCCGAACTCTGAGGGCCCTGCCCTGGGACCCCTGCTCCCCTGCCCTTTGATCAGTCACAGCAGAGATGGCCACACCCACTCCCTCTGTGAGGGCAGTGTTCCAAACTCCCTCAGCCCCGCCTCCTCTTCGCAGGTTACCATGGACTACAGATGCTGCATTCTGAGGCCAGGGCGTTCCGAGAATGCCCAGGGCAGACATGATGACCTTAAATGATTCCCTCTTGTGTCAGTTTTGGTAAACTTTAGGAGCTAGGAAATGGTCCACTTTACAGAAATGTTCAGTTTTACTGGCATTTCATATATTCTCTGCTATAAGATTGTCTGATTCTTTCTGTATATTATTGACTTATGTTTTTGTTTTCCTTAATCAAAGTGTGTCTTTTAAATCTTTTCAAAGAATATTTTTTGGACTTACTAAATCACCTCAATTTTATACGTTTTCTGTTGTATTAAGTTCTGCTCATATATTTATTTATCTTTTTTCTATGTTCTCAGGTTTTATTGTTTTGATCTTCTGATGTCAATTGAAACACTTGGTTATTCCTTTTAATAAATTTTTTACTTATAAAGATTTGAACTTTTGAAGATTCCAGCTTACTTGTAAGTTTCTAAGGGCAAGGTCCTCTACATTGTTGCTCGCCTAAGGCTTAGTTCACCCTATAGCAATGTATATTTTGACACATTTTCCCCTCGACTTTCTGTGATTTCCTACATCTCACCTTTCTTTGCAGACAAGCCATTTGAAATACCCTTAACTTATTTCACAGCCAATAAGTCTTTGAAATAATGTGTATTTTTTTAGAGAAATCTTCTTCTATAATTAGGCACAAAATCTGACCTGCCATAGTTTTCAAAACAGCATAATTTCACTCTTGTCAATGATAAATCTGTTGTATTACACAACCTTTGAGTATTTAGCTTTATCAATGACATGTACTTTAAAAATATTTTAGAGATCCTACCAGTCTTTGAAAACATCCTTGTTCCTTAGTTCAGTTCCAGTTGTATGTATATTTTCTGCCTTGCACCTGATTATTCCAACATCTGATGGATGGCCTAGGGAATCTAATTCTGGTATTGATTGTTTTTGCTGATTGCCTCCCCTTGTAGATGATTTCTTCATTACTGTGTAAATTTAGATCATGAGCTCATGATTAGCTAAACAGCTGACCTTTTAAGTGGCTTAGGTGTCAACACTCGTAAGCTTCAACAGGAAGTTAACAAAGATTTATTTGTGTCTCTACAATGAGTTACCCGCAAGGACCCCATTTTCTAGAAGTGTTGTTCCAGTACTCCCTCTAGAGGCAGGGTACTCAGACAGGGCTGATTTGCGGCCACTGATGTGGGCCAGGGCCATGGGCGGTCTGTGGCCCAGACAGGAGCCTCTCGGCGTGTGTCCCAGGTAACCATCTGCTTGCGAACTTCGGTGACCTGGCAGGAAGCTACGATGCGCAGACCTATGGTTAGCTGTGCAGCGAGGTGTACTGCGCAGACAGGTTCCACACACACTTCAAGTAAGGGGTCGGCCTGAGTGGAAAGGTGAGAGTGTTGGCAGCTGTGCAGACAAAGAAGGCGCCCTTTGGCCAGGGCCTAAATGCTTGTGACAACCCAATGGGCCTGCCGGGCTCTGAGGGCCCTGCCCTGGGCCCCCTGCTCCCCTGCCGTTTGTTCAGTCACAGCAGAGATGGCCACACCCACTCCCTCATTGTGGGCAGTGTTCCAGCCACCCTCTGCCCCGCCACCTCTCCGCAGCTTACCATGGACAACAGATGCAGCATTCTGAGGCCTGGGGATTCCGAGAATGCCAAGGGCAGACATGATGACCTTAAATGATTTCCTCTTTTGTCAGTTTTCGTAAATTTTAGGAGCTAGGTACTGGTCCACTTTACACAAATGTTCAAATTTACTGGCATTTCATATACTCTCTGCTATAACATTGTCCTGATTCTTTCTGTATATTCTTTACTTATGTTTTGGTTTTCCTTAATCAAAGTGTGTCTTTTAATCTTGTCAAAGAATATTCTTTGGACTTACTACATCACCTGAATTTTATACGTTTTCTATTGTATTAAGTTCTGCTCATATCTTTATTTATATTTTTTGTATGTTCTCTGGTTTATTGTTTTGATCTTCTGATGTCAATTAAAACACTTGGTTATTCATTTTAATAAATCTTTTTACTTCTAAAGATTAGAACTTTTCAAGATTCCAGCTTACTTGTAAGTTTCTAAGGGTCAGGTCCTCTACATTGTGGCTGGCCTAAGTCTTAGTTCACCATATAGCATTGTATATATTGACCTATTTTCCCCTCGACTTTCTGTGATTCCCTACATCTCACCTTTCTTTGCAGACAAGCCATTTGAAATAACCTTAACTTATTTCACAGCCAATAAGTCTTTGAAATAATGTGTATTTTTAGAGAAATCTTCTTATATAATTAGGTAGAAAATCTGACCTGCCATAGTTTTCAAAACAGCATAATTTCACTCTTCTCAATGATGAATCTGTTGTATTACACAACCATTGAGAATTTAGCTTTATCAATGACATGTACTTTAAAAATGTTTTAGAGATCCTACCAGTCTTTGAAAACATCCTTGTTCCTTGTTTCAGTTCCAGTTTTGTATATACTTTCTGCCTTGCACCTGATTATTCCAACATCTAATGTTTGGCCTAGGGAATCTAATTCTGGTATTGATTGTTTTTGCTGCTTGTCTCCCCTTGTAGCTGATTTCTTCATTATTGTGTAAATTTAGATCATGAGCTCATGTTTAGCTAAACAGCTGACCATGTAAGAGGCTTATGTGTGAACGCTCGTAAGCTTCAGCAGAGAGTCCGCAAAGATTTTTTTGTGTCCCTCCAATGAGTTACCCGCGCGGACCCCTTTTTCTACAAGTGTTGGGCCACTACTCCCTCTAGAGGCTGGGACTCAGACAGGACTGCTTTGCTGCCCCCGATCTGGGATAGTGGCTTTGGGCGGCCTGTGGCCTGGGCAGGAGGTTCCCCACGTGTGTCCCACGACCCATCTGCCTGCGAAATTCGGTTCCCTGGCAGGAAGCTATGATGCCCAGACCTATGGTTAGCTTTGCAGCGAGGTGTACTGCGCGGACCGGTTCCACACACACTTCAAGTAAGAGGACGGCCTGAGTGGAAAGGTGAGAGTTTGGGCAGCTGTGCAGACAAAGAAGGCGCACTTTGGCCTGGGCCTAAAAGCTTGTGACACACGACTGGCCCTGCCGGGTTCTGAGGGCCCTGCCTTTGGCCACCTTCTCCCCTGCCCTTTGTTCAGTCACAGCAGAGATGGCCCCACCCACTCCCTCAGTGAAGGCAGTGTTCCAACATCCCTCAGCCCCGCCCCCACTCCGCAGGTTACCATGGACTACAGATGCTGCATTCTGAGGCCAGGGCGTTCCGAGAATGCCAAGGGCAGAGATGATGACCTTAAATGATTTCCTCTTGTGTCAATTTTGGTAAACTTTAGGAGCTAGGAAATGGTCCACTTTACATAAATGTTCAAATTTACTGGCATTTCATATATTCTCTGCTATAACATTGTCCTGATTCTTTGTGTATATTCTTTACTTATGTTTTGGTTTTCCTTAATCAAAGTGTGTCTTTTAAACCTTGTCAAAGAATATTCTTTGGACTTACTACCTCAACTGAATTTTATACGTTTTCTGTGGTATTAAGTTCTGCTCATAGATTTATTTATCTTTTTTCTATGTTCTCAGGGTTTATTGTTTTGATCTTCTGATGTCAATTAAAACACTTGGTTATTCATTTTAATCAGTCTCTTTACTTATAAAGATTTGAATTTTTAAAGCTTCCAGCTTACTTGTAAGTTTCTAAGGGTCCCGTCCACTACATTGTGGCTGGCCAAAGGCTTAGTTCACAATATAGCAAAGTATATATTGACCTATTTTCCCCTCGACTTTCTGTGATTTCCTATAACTCACCTTTCTTTGCAGACAAGCCATTGAAATAACCTTAACTTATTTCACAGCCAATAAGTCTTTGAAATAATGTGTAGTTTTCAGAGAAATCTTCTTATATATTTAGGCAGAAAATCTGACCTGCCATAGTTTTCAAAACAGCATAATTTCACTCTTCTCAATGATGAATCTGTTGTATTACACAACCATTGAGTATTTAGCTTTATCAATGACATGTACTTTAAAAATGTTTTAGAGATCCTACCAGTCTTTGAAAACATCCTTGTTCCTTGTTTCATTTCCAGTTTTATGTATATTTTCTGCCTTGCACCTGATTATTCCAACGTCTGACCGATGTCCTAGGGAATCTAATTCTGGTATTGATTGTTTTTGCTGATTGTCTCCCCCTGTAGCTGATTTCTTCATTATTGTGTAAATTTAGATCATGATCTCATGTTTAGCTAAACATCTGACTATGTAAGAGGCTTATATGTGAACCCTCGTAAACTTCATCACAGAGTCCGCAAAGATTTATTTGTGTCCCTCCAATGAGTTGCCCGCGAGGGCCCCTTTCTCTACAAGTGTTGGTCCACCACTCCCTCTAGAGGCACGGCCTCAGACAGGGCTGCTTTGCGCCCCACGATCTGGGGCAGTGGCAGTGGGTGGCCTGTGGCCCGGGTAGGAGCCTCTCTGCGTGTGTCCCAGGGACCCATCTGCCTGCGAGCTTCCGTCACCTGGCAGGAAGCTACGATGCCCAGACCTATGGTTAGCTGTGCAGCGAGGTGTACTGCGCGGACAGGTTCCACACACACTTCAATAAGAGGGCGGCCTGAGTGGAATGGTGAGAGTTTGGGCAGCTGTGCAGACAAAGAAGGCTTCCTTTGTCCTGGGCCTAAATGCTTGAGACACCCCACTGGGTCTGCCGGGCTCTGAGGGCCCTGCCCTGGGCCCCCTGCTCCTCTGCCCTTTGTTCAGTCACAGCAGAGATGGCCCCACGCACTCCCTCAGTGAAGGCCGTGTTCCAACCTCCCTCAGCCCCGCCTCCTCTCCGCAGGTTACCATGGACTACAGATGCTGCATTCTGAGGCCAGGGCATTCCGAGAATGCCAAGGGCAGACATGATGACCTTAAATGATTTCCTCTTGTGTCAATTTTGGTAAAGTTTAGGAGCTAGGAAATGGTCCACTTTACACAAATGTTCAAATTTACTGGCATTTCAGATATTCTCTGCTATAACATTGTCCTGATTCTTTCTCTATATTCTTTACTTAAGTTTTGGTTTTCCTTAATCAAAGTGTGTCTTTTAAATCTTGTCAAAGAATATTCTTTGGACTTACTACCTCAACTGAATTTTATACGTTTTCTGTGGTATTAAGTTCTGCTCATATCTGTATTTATCTTTTTTCTATGTTCTCAGGGTTTATTGTTTTGATCTTCTGATGTCAATTAAAACACTTGGTTATTCATTTTAATAAATCTCTTTACTTATAAAGATTTGAATTTTTAAAGATTCCATCTTACTTGTCAGTTTCTAAGGGTCAGGTCCTCTACATTGTGGCTGGCCAAAGGCTTAGTTCACAATATAGCAAAGTGTATATTGACCTATTTTCCCCTCGACTTTCTGTGATTTCCTATAACTCACCTTTCTTTGCAGACAAGCCATTTGAAATAACCTTAACTTATTTCACAGCCAATAAGTCTTTGAAATAATGTGTAGTTTTCAGAGAAATCTTCTTATATATTTAGGCAGAAAATCTGACCTGCCATAGTTTTCAAAACAGCATAATTTCACTCTTCTCAATGATGAATCTGTTGTATTACACAACCATTGAGTATTTAGCTTTATCAATGACATGTACTTTAAAAATGTTTTAGAGATCCTACCAGTCTTTGAAAACATCCTTGTTCCTTGTTTCATTTCCAGTTTTATGTATATTTTCTGCCTTGCACCTGATTATTCCAACGTCTGACCGATGTCCTAGGGAATCTAATTCTGGTATTGATTGTTTTTGCTGATTGTCTCCCCCTGTAGCTGATTTCTTCATTATTGTGTAAATTTAGATCATGATCTCATGTTTAGCTAAACATCTGACTATGTAAGAGGCTTATATGTGAACCCTCGTAAACTTCATCACAGAGTCCGCAAAGATTTAATTGTGTCCCTCCAATGAGTTGCCCGCGAGGGCCCCGTTCTCTACAAGTGTTGGTCCACCACTCCCTCTAGAGGCACGGCCTCAGACAGGGCTGCTTTGCGCCCCACGATCTGGGGCAGTGGCAGTGGGTGGCCTGTGGCCCGGGTAGGAGCCTCTCTGCGTGTGTCCCAGGGACCCATCTGCCTGCGAGCTTCCGTCACCTGGCAGGAAGCTACGATGCCCAGACCTATGGTTAGCTGTGCAGCGAGGTGTACTGCACGGACAGGTTCCACACACACTTCAATAAGAGGGCGGCCTGAGTGGAATGGTGAGAGTTTGGGCAGCTGTGCAGACAAAGAAGGCTTCCTTTGTCCTGGGCCTAAATGCTTGTGACACCCCACTGGGCCTGCCGGGCTCTGAGGGCCCTGCCCTGGGCCCCCTGCTCCCCTGCCCTTTGTTCAGTCACAGCAGAGATGGCCCCACGCACTCCCTCAGTGAAGGCCGTGTTCCAACCTCCCTCAGCCCCGGCTCCTCTCCGCAGGTTACCATGGAGTACAGATGCTGCATTCTGAGGCCAGGGCATTCCGAGAATGCCAAGGGCAGACATGATGACCTTAAATGATTTCCTCTTGTGTCAATTTTGGTAAACTTTAGGAGCTAGGAAATGGTCCACTTTACACAAATGTTCAAATTTACTGGCATTTCATATATTCTCTGCTATAACATTGTCCTGATTCTTTCTCTATATTCTTTACTTATGTTTTGGTTTTCCTTAATCAAAGTGTGTCTTTTAAATCTTGTCAAAGAATATTCTTTGGACTTACTACCTCAACTGAATTTTATACGTTTTCTTTGGTATTAAGTTCTGCTCATATCTTTATTTATCTTTTTTCTATGTTCTCCGGGTTTATTGTTTTGATCTTCTGATGTCAATTAAAACACTTGGTTATTCATTTTAATAAATCTTTTTACTTATAAAGATTTGAATTTTTAAAGATTCCATCTTACTTGTCAGTTTCTAAGGGTCAGGTCCTCTACATTATGGCTGGCCAAAGGCTTAGTTCACAATATAGCAAAGTATATATTGACCTATTTTCCCCTCGACTTTCTGTGATTTCCTATAACTCACCTTTCTTTGCAGACAAGCCATTTGAAATAACCTTAACTTATTTCACAGCCAATAAGTCTTTGAAATAATGTGTAGTTTTCAGACAAATCTTCTTATATATTTAGGCAGAAAATCTGCCCTGCCATAGTTTTCAAAACAGCATAATTTCACTCTTCTCAATGATGAATCTGTTGTATTACACAACCTTTGAGTATTTAGCTTTATCAATGACATGTACTTTAAAAATGTTTTAGAGATCCTTCCAGTCTTTGAAAACATCCTAGTTCCTGCTTTCAGTTCCAGTTTTGTGTATACTTTCTGCCTTGCACATGATTATTCCAACGTCTGATCGATGGCCTAGGGAATCTAATTCTGGTATTGATTGTTTTTGCTGATTGTCTCCCCCTGTAGCTGATTTCTTCATTATTTTGTAAATTTAGATCATGATCTCATGTTTAGCTAAACATCTGACTATGTAAGAGGCTTATATGTGAACCCTCGTAAACTTCATCACAGAGTCCGCAAAGATTTATTTGTGTCCCTCCAATGAGTTGCCCGCGAGGGCCCCGTTCTCTACAAGTGTTGGTCCACCACTCCCTCTAGAGGCACGGCCTCAGACAGGGCTGCTTTGCGCCCCACGATCTGGGGCAGTGGCAGTGGGCGGCCTGTGGCCCGGGTAGGAGCCTCTCTGCGTGTGTCCCAGGGACCCATCTGCCTGCGAGCTTCCGTCACCTGGCAGGAAGCTACGATGCCCAGACCTATGGTTAGCTGTGCAGCGAGGTGTACTGCGCGGACAGGTTCCACACACACTTCAATAAGAGGGCGGCCTGAGTGGAATGGTGAAAGTTTGGGCAGCTGTGCAGACAAAGAAGGCTTCCTTTGTCCTGGGCCTAAATGCTTGTGACACCCCACTGGGCCTGCCGGGCTCTGAGGGCTCTGCCCTGGGCCCCCTGCTCCCCTGCCCTTTGTTCCGTCACAGCAGAGATGTCCACACCCACTCCCTCTGTGAGGCCAGTGTTCCAAACTCCCTCAGCCCCGTCCCCTCTCCACACGTTATCATGGATTAAAGATGCTGCATTCTGAGTCCAGGGCATTCCGAGAATGCCAAGGGCTGACATGATGACCTTAAATGATTTCCTCTTGTGTCAGTTTGGTAAATTTTAGGAGCTAGGAACTGGTCCACTTTACACAAACGTTCAAATTTACTGGCATTTCATATACTCTCTGCTATAACATTGTCCTGATTATTTCTGTATATTCTTTAATTATGTTTTTTTTTTCCTTAATCAAAGTGTGTCTTTTAATCTTGTCAAAGAATATTCTTTGGACTTACTACACCACCTGAATTTTATACGTTTTCTATTGTATTAAGTTCTGCTCATATCTTTATTTATATTTTTTCTATGTTCCCAGGTTTATTGTTTTGATCTTCTGATGTCAATTAAAACCCTTGGTTATTCATTTTAATAAATCTTTTTACTTCTAAAGATTTGAACTTTTCAAGATTCCAGCTTACTTGTAAGTTTCTAAGGGTCAGGTCCTCTACATTGTGGCTGACCTAAGTCTTAGTTCACCATATAGCAATGTATATATTGACCTATTTTCCCCTCGACTTTCTGTGATTCCCTACATCTCACCTTTCTTTGCAGACAAGCCATATGAAATAACCTTAACTTATTTCACAGGCAATAAGTCTTTGAAATAATGTGTAATTTTTAGAGAAATCTTCTTATATAATTAGGCAGAAAATCTGACCTGCCATAGTTTTCAAAACAGCATAATTTCATTCTTCTCAATGTTGAATCTGTTGTATTACACAAACTTTGAGTATTTAGCTTTATCAATGACATGTACTTTAAAAATGTTTTAGAGATCCTACCAGTCTTTGAAAACATCCTTGTTCCTTTTTTCAGTTCCAGTTTTGTGTATACTTTCTGCCTTGCACCTGATTATTCCAACGTCTGATGGTTGGCCTAGGCAATCTAATTCTGGGATTGATTGTTTTTGCTGCTTGTCTCCCCTTGTAGCTGATTTCTTCATTATTGTGTAAATTTAGATCATGAGCTCATGTTTAGCTAAACAGCTGACCTTGTAAGAGGCTTAGGTGTGAACGCTCGTAAGCTTCACAGAAAGTCCGCAAAGATTTTTTGTGTCCCTCCAATGAGTTACCGCGCGGACCACTTTTTCTACAAGCGTTGGTCCACTACTCCCTCTAGAGGCTGGGACTCAGACAGGACTGCTTTGCTGCCCCCGATCTGGGATAGTGGCTTTGGGCGGCCTGTGGCCTGGGCAGGAGTCTCCCCACGTGTGTCCCACGACCCATCTCCCTGCGAACTTCGGTCACCTGGCAGGAAGCTATGATGCCCAGACCTATGGTTAGCTTTGCAGCGAGGTGTACTGCGCGGACCGGTTCCACACACACTTCAAGTAAGAGGGCGGCCTGAGTGGAAAGGTGAGAGTTTGGGCAGCTGTGCAGACAAAGAAGGCGCACTTTGGCCTGGGCCTAAAAGCTTGTGACACACGACTGGCCCTGCCGGGTTCTGAGGGCCCTGCCTTTGGCCCCCTTCTCCCCTGCCCTTTGTTCAGTCACAGCAGAGATGGCCCCACCCACTCCCTCAGTGAAGGCAGTGTTCCAACATCCCTCAGCACCGCCCCCACTCCGCAGGTTACCATGGACTACAGATGCTGCATTCTGAGGCCAGGGCGTTCCGAGAATGCCAAGGGCAGACATGATGACCTTAAATGATTTCCTCTTGTGTCAATTTTGGTAAACTTTAGGAGCCAGGAAATGGTCCACTTTACACAAATGTTCAAATTTACTGGCATTTCATATATTCTCTGCTATAACATTGTCCTGATTCTTTGTGTATATTCTTTACTTATGTTTTGGTTTTCCTTAATCAAAGTGTGTCTTTTAACCTTGTCAAAGAATATTCTTTGGACTTACTACCTCAACTGAATTTTATACGTTTTCTGTGGTATTAAGTTCTGCTCATAGATTTATTTATCTTTTTTCTATGTTCTCAGGGTTTATTGTTTTGATCTTCTGATGTCAATTAAAACACTTGGTTATTCATTTTAATCAATCTCTTTACTTATAAAGATTTGAATTTTTAAAGCTTCCAGCTTACTTGTAAGTTTCTAAGGGTCCCGTCCACTACATTGTGGCTGGCCAAAGGCTTAGTTCACAATATAGCAAAGTATATATTGACCTATTTTCCCCTCGACTTTCTGTGATTTCCTATAACTCACCTTTCTTTGCAGACAAGCCATTTGAAATAACCTTAACTTATTTCACAGCCAATAAGTCTTTGAAATAATGTGTAGTTTTCAGACAAATCTTCTTATATATTTAGGCAGAAAATCTGACCTGCCATAGTTTTCAAAACAGCATAATTTCACTCTTCTCAATGATGAATCTGTTGTATTACACAACCATTGAGTATTTAGCTTTATCAATGACATGTACTTTAAAAATGTTTTAGAGATCCTACCAGTCTTTGAAAACATCCTTGTTCCTTGTTTCATTTCCAGTTTTGTGTATATTTTCTGCCTTGCACATGATTATTCCAACGTCTGACCGATGTCCTAGGGAATCTAATTCTGGTATTGATTGTTTTTGCTGATTGTCTCCCCCTGTAGCTGATTTCTTCATTATTGTGTAAATTTAGATCATGATCTCATGTTTAGCTAAACATCTGACTATGTAAGAGGCTTATATGTGAACCCTCGTAAACTTCATCACAGAGTCCGCAAAGATTTATTTGTGTCCCTCCAATGAGTTGCCCGCGAGGGCCCCTTTCTCTACAAGTGTTGGTCCACCACTCCCTCTAGAGGCACGGCCTCAGACAGGGCTGCTTTGCGCCCCACGATCTGGGGCAGTGGCAGTGGGCGGCCTGTGGCCCGGGTAGGAGCCTCTCTGCGTGTGTCCCAGGGACCCATCTGCCTGCGAGCTTCCGTCACCTGGCAGGAAGCTACGATGCCCAGACCTATGGTTAGCTGTGCAGCGAGGTGTACTGCACGGACAGGTTCCACACACACTTCAATAAGAGGGCGGCCTGAGTGGAATGGTGAGAGTTTGGGCAGATGTGCAGACAAAGAAGGCTTCCTTTGTCCTGGGCCTAAATGCTTGTGACACCCCACTGGGCCTGCCGGGCTCTGAGGGCCCTGCCCTGGGCCCCCTGCTCCCCTGCCCTTTGTTCAGTCACAGCAGAGATGGCCCCACGCACTCCCTCAGTGAAGGCCGTGTTCCAACCTCCCTCAGCTCCGCCTCCTCTCCGCAGGTTACCATGGACTACAGATGCTGCATTCTGAGGCCAGGGCATTCCGAGAATGCCAAGGGCAGACATGATGACCTTAAATGATTTCCTCTTGTGTCAATTTTGTAAAGTTTAGGAGCTAGGAAATGGTCCACTTTACACAAATGTTCAAATTTACTGGCATTTCAGATATTCTCTGCTATAACATTGTCCTGATTCTTTCTCTATATTCTTTACTTATGTTTTGGTTTTCCTTAATCAAAGTGTGTCTTTTAAATCTTGTCAAAGAATATTCTTTGGACTTACTACCTCAACTGAATTTTATACGTTTTCTGTGGTATTAAGTTCTGCTCATATCTGTATTTATCTTTTTTCTATGTTCTCAGGGTTTATTGTTTTGATCTTCTGATGTCAATTAAAACACTTGGTTATTCATTTTAATAAATCTTTTTACTTATAAAGATTTGAATTTTTAAAGATTCCATCTTACTTGTCAGTTTCTAAGGGTCAGGTCCTCTACATTGTGGCTGGCCAAAGGCTTAGTTCACAATATAGCAAAGTATATATTGACCTATTTTCCCCTCGACTTTCTGTGATTTCCTACATCTCACCTTTCTTTGCAGACAAGCCATTTGAAATAACGTTAACTTATTTCACAGCCAATAAGTCTTTGAAATAATGTGTAGTTTTCAGACAAATCTTCTTATATATTTAGGCAGAAAATCTGCCCTGCCATAGTTTTCAAAACAGCATAATTTCACTCTTCTCAATGATGAATCTGTTGTATTACACAACCTTTGAGTATTTAGCTTTATCAATGACATGTACTTTAAAAATGTTTTAGAGATCCTTCCAGTCTTTGAAAACATCCTAGTTCCTGCTTTCAGTTCCAGTTTTGTGTATACTTTCTGCCTTGCACATGATTATTCCAACGTCTGATCGATGGCCTAGGGAATCTAATTCTGGTATTGATTGTTTTTGCTGATTGTCTCCCCCTGTAGCTAATTTCTTCATTATTGTGTAAATTTAGATCATGAGCTCATGTTTAGCCAAACATCTGACTTTGTAAGAGGCTTAGGTGTGAACACTCGTAAGTTTCATCAGAAAGTCCGCAAAGATTTATTTGTTTCCCTCCAATGAGTTGCCCACGAGGACCCTGTTGACTACAAGTGTTGGTCCACTACTCCCTCTAGAGGCACGGCCTCAGACAGGGCTGCTTTGTGCCCCACGATCTATGGCAGTGGCAGTGGGTGGCCTGTGCCGGGGCAGGAGCCTCTCTGCATGTGTCCCAGGGACCCATCTGCCTGCGATCTTCGGTCACCTGGCAGGAAGCTACGATGCCCAGACCTATGGTTATCTGTGCAGCGAGGTGTACTGCGCGGACAGGTTCCACACACACTTCAAGTAAGAGGGCGGACTGAGTGGAAATTTGAGAGTTTGGGCAGCTGTGCAGACAAAGAAGGCGTCCTATGTCCTGGGCCTAAATGCTTGTGACACCCCACTGGGCCTGCCGGGCTCTGAGGGCCCTGCCCTTGGTCCCCTGCTCCCCTGCCCTTTGTTCAGTCACAGCAGAGATGGCCACACCCACTCCCTCTGTGAGGGCAGTGTTCCAAACTCCCTCAGCCCCGCCCCCTCTCCACAGGTTACCATGGACTAAAGATGCTGCATTCTGAATCCAGGGCATTCCGAGAATGCCAAGGGCTGACATGATGACCTTAAATGATTTCCTCTTGTGTCAGTTTTGGTAAATTTTAGGAGCTAGGAACTGGTCCACTTTACACAAATGTTCAAATTTACTGGCATTTCATATACTCTCTGCTATAACATTGTCCTGATTCTTTCTGTATATTCTTTACTTATGTTTTGGTTTTCCTTAATCAAAATGTGTCTTTTAAATCTTGTCAAAGAATATTCTTTGGACTTACTACCTCAACTGAATTTTATACGTTTTCTGTGGTATTAAGTTCTGCTCATATCTGTATTTATCTTTTTTCTATGTTCTCAGGGTTTATTGTTTGATATTCTGATGTCAATTAAAACACTTGGTTATTCATTTTAATAAATCTTTTTACTTATAAAGATTTGAACTTTTCAAGATTCCAGCTTACTTGTAAGTTTCTAAGGGTCAGGTCCTCTACATTGTGGCTGGCCTAAGTCTTAGTTCATCATATAGCAATGTATATATTGACCTATTTTCCCCTCGACTTTCTGTGATTCCCTACATCTCACCTTTCTTTTCAGACAAGCCATTTGAAATACCCTTAACTTATTTCACAGCCAATAAGTCTTTGAAATAATGTGTATTTTTTAGAGAAATCTTCTTATATAATTAGGCAGAAAATCTGACCTGCCATAGTTTTCAAAACAGCATAATTTCACTCTTCAAAATGTTGAATCTGTTGTATTACACAACCATTTAGTATTTAGCTTTATCAATGACATGTACTTTAAAAATGTTTTAGAGATCCTACCAGTCTTTGAAAACATCCTTGTTCCTTGTTTCAGTTCAAGTTTTATGTATACTTTCTGCCTTGCACCTGAGTATTCCAACATCTGATGGTTGGCCTAGGGAATCTAATTCTGGTATTGATTGTTTTTGCTGCTTGTCTCCCCTTGTAGCTGATTTCTTCATTATTGTGTAAATTTAGATCATGAGCTCATGTTTAGATAAACAGCTGACCTTGTAAGAGGCTTAGGTGTGAACGCTCGTAAGCTTCACCGAAAGTCTGTAAAGATTTTTTTGTGTCCCTCCAATGAGTTACCCGCGCGGACCCCTTTTTCTACAAGTGTTGGTCCACTACTCCCTCTAGAGGCTGGGACTCAGACAGGACTGCTTTGCTGCCCCCGATCTGGGATAGTGGCTTTGGGCGGCCTGTGGCCTGGGCAGGAGTCTCCCCACGTGTGTCCCACGACCCATCTGCCTGCGAACTTCGGTCACCTGGCAGGAAGCTATGATGCCCAGACCTATGGTTAGCTTTGCATCGAGGTGTACTGCTAGGACAGGTTCCACACACACTTCAAGTAAGAGGGCGGCCTGAGTGGAAAGGTGAGTGTTTGGGCAGCTGTGAAGAAAAAGAAGGCGCACTTTGGCCTGGGCCTAAATGCTTGTGACACACGACTGGGCCTGCCGGGCTCTGAGGGCCCTGCCGTGGGCCCCTTTCTCCCCTGCCTTTTGTTCAGTCACAGCAGAGATGGCCCCACCCACTCCCTCAGTGAAGGCAGTGTTCCAACCTCCCTCAGCCCCGACCTCTCTCCGCAGGTTACCATGGATTACAGATGCTGCATTCTGAGGCCAGGGCGTTCCGAGAATGCCAAGGGCAGACATGATGACCTTAAATGATTTCCTCTTGTGTCAATTTTGGTAAAGTTTAGGAGCTAGGAAATGGTCCACTTTACACAAATGTTCAAATTTACTGGCATTTCAGATATTCTCTGCTATAACATTGTCCTGATTCTTTGTTTATATTCTTTATTTATGTTTTCGTTTTCCTTAATCAAAGTGTGTCTTTTAAATCTTGTCAAAGAATATTCTTTGGACTTACTACCTCAATTGAATTTTATACGTTTTCTGTTGTATTAAGTTCTGCTCATATCTTTATTTATCTTTTTTCTATGTTCTCAGGGTTTATTGTTTTGATCTTCTGATGTCAATTAAAGCACTTGGTTATTCATTTTAATAAATCTTTTTACTTATAAAGATTTGAATTTTTAAAAATTCCAGCTTACTTGTAAATTTTTAAGGGTCAGGTCCTCTACATTGTGGCGAGCCAAAGGCTTAGTTCACAATATAGCAAAGTATATATTGACCTATTTTCCCCTCGACTTTCTGTGATTTCTTACATCTCACCTTTATTTGCAGACAAGCCATTTGAAATAACCTTAACTTATTTCACAGCCAATAAATCTTTGAAATAATGTGTAGTTTGCAGAGAAATCTTCTTATATATTTAGGCAGAAAATCTGACCTGCCATAGTTTTCAAAACAGCATAATTTCACTCTTCTCAATGATGAATCTGTTCTATTACACAACCTTTGAGTATTTAGCTTTATCAATGACATGTACTACAAAAATGTTTTAGAGATCCTACCAGTCTTTGAAAACATCCTTGTTCCTTGTTTCAGTTCCAGTTTTATGTATATTTTCTGCCTTGCACCTGATTATTCCAACGTCTGATCGATGGCTTAGGAAATCTAATTCTGGTATTGATTGTTTTTGCTGATTGTCTCCCACTGTAGCTGATTTCTTCATTATTGTGTAAATTTAGATCATGAGCTCATGTTTAGCTAAACATCTGACTTTGTAAGAGGCTTAGGTGTGAACACTCGTAAGCTTCATCAGAAAGTCCGCAAAGATTTATTTGTGTCCCTCCAATGAGTTGCCCGCGAGGACCCCGTTTTATACTAGGGTTGGTCCACTACTCCCTCTAGAGGCACGGCCTCAGACAGGGCTGCTTGGCACCCCACGATCTGGGGCAGTGGCAGTGGGCGGCCTGTGGCCCGGTTAGGAGACTCTCTGCGTGTGTCCCAGGGACCCATCTGCCTGCGAACTTCGGTCACCTGGCAGGAAGCTACGATGCCCAGAACTATGGTTAGCTGTGCAGCGAGGTGTACTGCGCGGACAGGTTCCACACACACTTCAAGTAAGAGGGCGGCCTGAGTGGAAAGGTGAGAGTTTGGGCAGCTGTGCAGACAAAGAAGGCTTCCTTTGTCCTGGGCCTAAATGCTTGTGTACCCCACTGGGCCTGCCGGGCTCTGAGGGCCCTGCCCTGGGCCCCCTGCTCCCCTGCCCTTTGTTCAGTCACAGCAGAGATTGCCACACCCACTCCCTCTGTGAGGGCTGTGTTCCAAACTCCCTCAGCCCCGCCCCCTCTCCGCAGGTTAACATGGACTACAGATGCTGCATTCTGAGTCCAGGGCATTCCGAGAATGCCAAGGGCAGACATGACGACCTTAAATGATTTCCTCTTTTGTCAGTTTTGGTAAATTTTAGGAGCTAGGAACTGGTCCACTTTACACAAATGTTCAAATTTACTGGCATTTCATATACTCTCTGCTATAACATTGTCCTGATTCTTTCTGTATATTCTTTACTTATGTTTTGGTTTTCCTTAATCAAAGTGTGTCTTTTAATCTTGTCAAAGAATATTCTTTGGACTTACTACATCACCTGAATTTTATACGTTTTCTATTGTATTAAGTGCTGCTTATATCTTTATTTATATTTTTTCTATGTTCTCAGGTTTATTGTTTTGATCTTCTGATGTCAATTAAAACACTTGGTTATTCATTTTAATAAATCTTTTTACTTCTAAAGATTTGAACTTTTCAAGATTCCAGCTTACTTGTAAGTTTCTAAGGGTCAGGTCCTCTACATTGTGGCTGGCCTAATTCTTAGTTCACCATATAGCAATGTATATATTGACCTATTTTCCCCTCGACTTTCTGTGATTCCCTACATCTCACCTTTCTTTGCAGACAAGCCATTTGAAATACCCTTAACTTATTTCACAGCCAATAAGTCTTTGAAATAATGTGTATTTTTAGAGAAATCTTCTTATATAATTAGGCAGAAAATCTGACCTGCCATAGTTTTCAAAACAGCATAATTTCACTCTTCTCAATGATGAATCTGTTGTATTACACAACCATTGAGTATTTAGCTTTATCAGTGACATGTACTTTAAAAATGTTTTAGAGATCCTACCAGTCTTTGAAAACATCCTTGTTCCTTGTTTCAGTTCCAGTTTTGTATATACTTTCTGCCTTGCACCTGATTATTCCAACATCTGATGGTTGGCCTAGGGAATCTAATTCTGGTATTGATTGTTTTTGCTGCTTGTCTCCCCTTGTAGCTGATTTCTTCATTATTGTGTAAATTTAGATCATGAGCTCATGTTTAGCTAAACAGATGACCTTGTAAGAGGCTTATGAGTGAACGCTCGTAAGCTTCAGCAGAAAGTCCGCAAAGATTTTTTTGTGTCCCTCCAATGAGTTACCCGCGCGGACCCCGTTTTCTACAAGTGTTGGTCCACTACTCCCTCTAGAGGCTGGGACTCAGACAGGACTGCTTTGCTGCCCCCGATCTGGGATAGTGGCTTTGGGCGGCCTGTGGCCGGGGCAGGAGGTTCCCCACGCGTGTCCCACAACCCATCTGCCTGCGAACTTCGGTCCCCTGGCAGGAAGCTATGAGGCCCAGTCCTATGGTTAGCTTTGCAGCGAGGTGTACTGCACGGACCGGTTCCACACACACTTCAAGTAAGAGGGCGGCCTGAGTGGAAACGTGAGAGTTTGAGCAGCTGTGCAGAAAGAAGGCGCACTTTGGCATGGGCCTAAATGCTTCTGACACACGACTGGCCCTGCCGGGTTCTGAGGGCCCTGCCGTTGGCCCACTTCTCCCCTGCCCTTTGTTCAGTCACAGCAGAGATGGCCCCAACCACTCCCTCAGTGAAGGCAGTGTTCCAACATCCCTCAGCTCCATGCCCTCTCCGCAGGTTACCATGGACTACAGATGCTGCATTCTGAGTCTAGGGCAGTCCGAGAATGCCAAGGGCAGACATGATGACCTTAAATGATTTCCTCTTGTGTCAATTTTGTTACACTTTAGGAGCTAGGAAATGGTCCACTTTACACAAATGTTCAAATTTACTGGCATTTCATATATTCTCTGCTATAACATTGTCCTGATTCTTTCTGTATATTCTTTACTTATGTTTTGGTTTTCCTTAATCAAAGTGTGTCTTTTAAACCTTGTCAAAGAATATTCTTTGGACTTACTACCTCAACTGAATTTTATACGTTTTCTGTGGTATTAAGTTCTGCTCATAGATTTATTTATCTTTTTTCTATGTTCTCAGGGTTTATTGTTTTGATCTTCTGATGTCAATTAAAACACCTGGTTATTCATTTTAATAAATCTTTTTACTTATAAAGATTTGAATTTTTAAAGCTTCCAGCTTACTTGTAAGTTTCTAAGGGTCCCGTCCTCTACATTGTGGCTGGCCAAAGGCTTAGTTCACAATATAGCAAAGTATATATTGACCTATTTTCCCCTCGACTTTCTGTGATTTCCTATAACTCACCTTTCTTTGCAGACAAGCCATTTGAAATAAACTTAACTTATTTCACAGCCAATAAGTCTTTGAAATAATGTGTATTTTTCAGAGAAATCTTCTTATATATTTAGGCAGAAAATCTGACCTACCATAGTTTTCAAAACAGCATAATTTCACTCTTCACAATGATGAATCTGTTGTATTACACAACCTTTGAGTATTTAGCTTTATCAATGACATGTACTTTAAAAATGTTTTAGAGATCCTACCAGTCTTTGAAAACATCCTTGTTCCTTGTTTCATTTCCAGTTTTATGTATATTTTCTGCCTTGCACCTGATTATTCCAACGTCTGATCGATGGCCTAGGGAATCTAATTTTGGTATTGATTGTTTTTGCTGATTGTCTCCCCCTGTAGCTGATTTCTTCATTATTGTGTAAAATTAGATCATGAGCTCATGTTTAGCTAAACATCTGACTATGTAAGAGGCTTATGTGTGAACCCTCGTAAGCTTCATCACAGAGTCCACAAAGATTTATTTGTGTCCCTCCAATGAGTTGCCCGCGAGGGCCCCGTTCTCTACAAGTGTTGGTCCACTACTCCCTCTAGAGGCACGGCCTCAGACAGGGCTGCTTTGCGCCCCACGATCTGGGGCAGTGGCAGTGGGCGGCCTGTGGCCCGGGTAGGAGCCTCTCTGCGTGTGTCCCAGGGACCCATCTGCCTGCGAGCTTCCGTCACCTGGCAGGAAGCTACGATGCCCAGACCTATGGTTAGCTGTGCAGCGAGGTGTACTGCGCGGACAGGTTCCACACACACTTCAATAAGAGGTCGGCCTGAGAGGAAAGGTGAGAGTTTGGGCAGCTGTGCAGACAAAGAATGCTTCCTTTGTCCTGGGCCTAAATGCTTGTGACACCTCACTGGGCCTGCTGGGCTCTGAGGGCCCTGCCCTGGGCCCCCTGATCCCCTGCCCTTTGTTCAGTCACAGCAGAAATGGCCCCACCCACTCCCTCTGTGAGGGCCCTGTTCCTACCTCCCTCAGCCCCGCCCCCTCTCCGCAGGTTACCATGGACTACAGATGCTGCATTCTGAGGCCAGGGCATTCCGAGAATGCCAAGGGCAGACATGATGACCTTAAATGATTTCCTCTTGTGTCAGTTTTGGTAAACTTTAGGAGCTAGCAACTGGTCCACTTTACACAAATGTTCAAATCTACTGGCATTTCATATATTCTCTGCTATAACATTGTCCTGATTCTTTCTGTATATTCTTTACTTATGTTTTGGTTTTCCTTAATCAAAGTGTGTCTTTTAAACCTTGTCAAAGAATATTCTTTGGACTTAGTACCTCAACTGAATTTTATACGTTTTCTGTGGTATTAATTTCTGCTCATATCTTTATTTATCTTTTTTCTATGTTCTCAGGGTTTATTGTTTTGATCTTCTGATGTCAATTAAAACACTTGGTTATTCATTTTAATAAATCTTTTTACTTATAAAGATTTGAATTTTTAAAGATTCCAGCTTACTTGTAAGTTTCTAAGGGTCAGGTCCTCTACATTGTGGCTGGCCAAAGGCTTAGTTCACAATATAGCAAAGTATATATTGACCTATTTTCGCCTCGACTTTCTGTGATTTCCTACATCTCACATTTCTTTGCAGACAAGCCATTTGAAATAACCTTAACTTATTTTACTGCCAATAAGTCTTTGAAATAATGTGCATTTTTCAGAGAAATCTTATTATATATTTAGGCACAAAATCTGACCTGCCATAGTTTTCAAAACAGCATAATTTCACTCTTCTCAATGATGAATCTGTTGTATTACACAACCTTTGAATATTTAGCTTTATCAATGACATGTACTTTAAAAATGTTTTAGAGATCCTACCAGTCTTTGAAAACATCCTTGTTCCTTGTTTCAGTTCCACTTTTATGTATATTTTCTGCCTTGCACCTGATTATTCCAACGTCTGATCGATGGCTTAGGAAATCTAATACTGGTATTGATTGTTTTTGCTGATTGTCTCCCCCTGTAGCTGATTTCTTCATTATTGTGTAAATTTAGATCATGAGCTCATGTTTAGCTAAACATCTGACTTTGTAAGAGGCTTAGCTGTGAACACTCGTAAGCTTCATCAGAAAGTCCGCAAAGATTTATTTGTGTCCCTCCAATGAGTTGCCCGCGAGGACCCCGTTTTCTACTAGGGTTGGTCCACTACTCCCTCTAGAGGCACGGCCTCAGACAGGGCTGCTTGGCACCCCACGATCTGGGGCATTGGCTGTGGGCGGCCTGTGGCCCGGTTAGGAGACTCTCTGCGTGTGTCCCAGGGACACATCTGCCTGCGAACTTCGGTCACCTGGCAGGAAGGTACGATGCCCAGATCTATGGTTAGCTGTGCAGCGAGGTGTACTGCGCGGACAGGTTCCACACACACTTCAAGTAAGAGGGCGGCCTGAGTGGAAAGGTGAGAGTTTGGGCAGCTGTGCAGACAAAGAAGGCTTCCTTTGTCCTGGGCCTAAATTCTTGTGTACCCCACTGGGCCTGCCGGGCTCTGAGGGTCCTGCCCTGGGCCCCCTGCTCCCCTGCCCTTTGTTCAGTCACAGCAGAGATTGCCACACCCACTCCCTCTGTGATGGCTGTGTTCCAAACTCCCTCAGCCCCGCCCCCTCTCCGCAGGTTAACATGGACTACAGATGCTGCATTCTGAGTCCAGGGCATTCCGAGAATGCCAAGGGCAGACATGACGACCTTAAATGATTTCCTCATTTGTCAGTTTTGGTAAATTTTAGGAGCTAGGAACTGGTCCACTTTACACAAATGTTCAAATTTACTGGCATTTCATATACTCTCTGCTATAACATTGTCCTGATTCTTTCTGTATATTCTTTACTTATGTTTTGGTTTTCCTTAATCAAAGTGTGTCTTTTAATCTTGTCAAAGAATATTCTTTGGACTTAGTACATCACCTGAATTTTATACGTTTTCTATTGTATTAAGTTCTGCTCATATCTTTATTTATATTTTTTCTATGTTCTCAGGTTTATTGTTTTGATCTTCTGATGTCAATTAAAACACTTGGTTATTCATTTTAATAAATCTTTTTACTTCTAAAGATTTGAACTTTTCAAGATTCCAGCTTACTTGTAAGTTTCTAAGGGTCAGGTCTTCTACATTGTGGCTGGCCTAAGTCTTAGTTCACCATATAGCAATGTATATATTGACCTATTTTCCCCTCGACTTTCTGTGATTCCCTACATCTCACCTTTCCTGCAGACAAGCCATTTGAAATACCCTTAACTTATTTCACAGCCAATAAGTCTTTGAAATAATGTGTATTTTTAGAGAAATCTTCTTATATAATTAGGCAGAAAATCTGACCTGCCATAGTTTTCAAAACAGCATAATTTCACTCTTCTCAATGATGAATCTGTTGTATTACACAACCATTGAGTATTTAGCTTTATCAATGACATGTACTTTAAAAATGTTTTAGAGATCCTACCAGTCTTTGAAAACATCCTTGTTCCTTGTTTCAGTTCCAGTTTTGTATATACTTTCTGCCTTGCACCTGATTATTCCAACATCTGATGGTTGGCCTAGGGAATCTAATCCTGGTATTGATTGTTTTTGCTGCTTGTCTCCCCTTGTAGCTGATTTCTTCATTATTGTGTAAAATTAGATCATGAGCTCATGTTTAGCTAAACAGATGACCTTGTAAGAGGCTTATGTGTGAACGCTCGTAAGCTTCAGCAGAAAGTCCGCAAAGATTTTTTTGTGTCCCTCCAATGAGTTACCAGCGCGGACCCCGTTTTCTACAAGTGTTGGTCCACTACTCCCTCTAGAGGCTGGGACTCAGACAGGACTGCTTTGCTGCGCCCGATCTGGGATAG